>NC_057687.1:7023399-7155071 GCF_014466175.1 Vespula pensylvanica | reverse complement strand
AAAAAAAAAGAAAATCCCAACAAAAATAAAATACAAACTTAAACGAACGAGATTTCTAGTCAACTGGAAATCACCGGTCTCGAAAAACCGGTATATATCGAAGCATAAAACTAAATCGGACTGGTAACAAGATTCATTTTTATCGAAAGATAACAAGATTCATTTTTATTGATTGGTAAGTAACATTTACTATTTATTTGTATCTATTTTATCAAATAGAAAAAGTAGGTCTCTAGTTAACATCAAAAAATTATTGTTATTTCATTCTCTTTACTATTTTATTCCACTCCATTTTTGTAAGAGCAGAAATTTTCGGCAGTGACATTAATCAGTAATCGTTTAATGGAGGGGTGGAGGATAAAGTAGACGAATGTGGTAATATAAGTTTTTCGCTGCAAATTCAATTTTTTTACAAAATCAAATTCACCCGTTTTTGAAGCAAATTTACCTCTTTGCAAATCAAATTTTTTCACAAAATTCTTTCTCCAAATTATTATCTTTCAATTTTTGAGATAAGTAACGAAAAAAAAAAAAAAAAAAAAAAAAGGAGAAAGAAAAACAGAAAAAAGCACTTAGTTTTGAGTGCATTTCAAATCGTAGCTTATCAAAATCATTTGCCTAACAATTAAACGATCCAGTGAAAATCTACATGAGTTTATATTTTTAATCACACGTTTCAAATTACACTTTTACAGGAAATTACTATTTCTCATAAATCATAAAAATTCTAGACAAGTTAAATGTCAATATAACTGAGATCTGTCTAGAGACTATCTATCTAATAAAAAATAGAATTGTTTCGATTTTACTTTACTGTTTGTTGTTTCTAATTCTAGAATGAGTATCTGTAGGTTTCGAAAACCTACTTATAAGTAGTTCGATGTTACAAAGATTCGAACTTTTTGCAAGTAATATTCTTTTTCATGAAACCCAATAAATTTTCTTCGTAATGCTATAACAGGTGTTCAAATTATTTACAATATAAAATTTTTAAGAACACGAATAGACTAGAGTCACTTTATATTATTATAAAGATACTGTGGTATTCTGGCGAACTAACAAGTATATTCTATGAAAACTTTTTGAAGATCTCATTAAATTAATCACTTTTCGCGTTTTGACGTAAGATAGCAGGTGTGCATTTCGCGGTCCATTAAAAATTTAACGCGATCCATAGATTTAAAATCACTGCTCTATAAATATAAATGTAGGCGAGTCATGCATACTTGTCCCTAATATGAATAATATAAAATTTGACCGCTAGATTATAACGTGGAACCCCTGAATTTTTTGGTAGAACCCCAAGATTCTGTAAAACACATTTTGAGAATCTTTTCCGCAAGTTACTATGCTCATAAAAGATTCGAATCTACTCGGTTAGGATTCGAGTATACATACTTAATAATATTTTGTAATAATACTTGAAAGTACCATTTGTATATCTCAAAATACTTAGAAAAAATTCAAATCTGGCTCGTCTGAGTTTTGGATCTATTTGCTATTGTTTTTGTTTATGTTTTCGTAATATTCGTGAAACATTGGAATATATCCAATTAGATCGGGATCATTCTATCTGCAATATCCCATCTCTATTGTAAAAAGAATCCCACTAGAAATGATAATTAATTTCTAATCAACGAGAAGTTCATAATTTTATTATCAGACCGACGAACGATAGCAATTAGATTTGCTTTTATAAATGAACGGATGATTATGAAAACGATATAATTATGTCATATATTGTTCGTTTTTCAAATATTTTAATATTTTAGTTTGAATTATTAAAAAATTATTTTTCTATAAAATGACAAACAGAAAAAGTAAATATATATATTCTTAGGAAAAATAATTCTTGTATGTAATTAAAAAAAATGTTCAGAATAGCGTGCGATATAAAACATGCCTTTAAATATCTATTTCAAATGAGATTAGACCAATTTCATAATCACTAGTTCGAATAGCGAATAGTCTTTTTAAATATATACATATACACATATACATAACCTTCTTTATACGCCCATTTTACAGCAACCTACATTTCTATTTCTAGAGAGTCGAAGTAAAAGTGAACGCAAATTCATATGGACCACTTACCAATTACATGATCCTACGAATTTACGTAAACGTTAACTTTTTTTCCTCCCCACCAAAACGATTTACAAGGTTTAGTAATATCCTTAAATAAATAAAGAAATAAATAAAAAAGAAAAAAAAATCTTCCTTCGACGCCCCCACAAAATATCTTGAAATAGGGCACACACACACTTACATATATGTGTGGATAATTATAAAGACAGAAAATTTCCGCAAAAATGGTTCAGGGTAGGTAAGATTAAATGGTGCATATAATCGCAAACGTCTGATCCTCGGATGAGCGTGTAAGGAGGACAATACATGTAAACTTACATACGTATATATATATATATATATATATATACACATACATAAAATTAAAATATAATTTAGGGTATACAATCCGAATGAAAAGGTTTTGTATATAAAAAAGCGATACACTTTAAGAAAAAGAAAGAAGATCAAAAGCTAAAGGACCAACAAAAAAAAAAAAAAAGAAGAAAAAGAAATCTATTCTTAGAACTGATAATCGGAGATTTTCGAAAACTAAAGAACGGGAAATGAGAAATAATAAATTACTTTATCTTTTTCTATATTAGGAACGAAGAGAGATAAGAGACGAATATTTTCACGCACATTTAAAACTCGGAGAAATAATGATACGAGCTCGTATATTATCCAAATATAACTGTTATTTATTGGGTCTGCATATTTAAATATTTTTAGTCAATGATTTAAATAAAATATATATGTCAGTATTTATAATAAAATATCAGTACGTAATATAAGTGGTCAGTATCATACCGATTAATGCAAAAGCTATTAGTATTTTAATCAAAATATTTGCAAATAAAATAATTTGTCAATATTTATAATAAACCTAGATGCAACACGAATACATAATTATATATATATATATATATATATATATGCCGATCACTTATATTACGTATTAATATTTTATTATAAATACTGATCAAAATATTCATATATACTGACCATTTATTTGATAAAATATCTATCGTTGATTAATAAAAATACTGAGTAAATAAATAAAAATATATCGAAATCATTTAGCTATTAAAACCTTACGTCGAGATATTTAAATAACTTTAAGAAAAACATTGCGTAAACAAGGAAACAGTTTTTTTTATGTTCTCGGTCGCAAAATTGTCTACGATCTAGCCGTTTGCGAATGACACGCGATCGAAGAAGCACCTTCTCTAAGGACGTTTCAATTAAATTCTCTTCTCTCTGCAGACAACACTCTTGACATGCTCGTGGCGGAGCTCGCGGAAAATTTCTTCGACGTTTTGTTTGACTCGTCTTTTACGAATAGACGACACGTTTCTCTTCCGCATTGCAAACGAGCCAACACAACCGAGGAGAGACTTTAATTCGTCGCGAACTTGACTTCTCTGTCGAATTCCCTCCTCCCTCTGTCTCATTCTAACGAAACATTATTTTTAATGACGTGGAAGATAAAAAGAGAGAGAGAGAGAGAGAGAGAGAGAGGGAGGAAGGAGGAAGAAAAAAAACAGACCTTTTACGTGGCGATTTATACCGACCGAATTGACACGCGATGTTCAATAATACAACGTATGTTGTTAAATACACAAAATATGTATATATAAGAGAAAAACATTGATACGATGAAATCAAGAGCGATAACGAAATGGTAAATTTTTCTCTTCGTATATCTTAAGCTTATCGACAAAATTTACTGTGTCTAGAGAATCTACACAATAAATTTATTATTGTCAAAATTCAAAATGGAAACTACAACTCGGCTGGAATGAAACTTTTCTACTCGTTAAAGGGGAAAATTAAAATGGGGGAAGAAAATAATAATAATGAACGATCACGTGCAATAGTACTCGATAACGAACGTGATAAAGTATACGATTGTATAAAACGAACCTATTGGTATCGGGTTTTCCTAGATACAAGTGGACTCCGAAGAAGGATATTTTAAAACCCTTCGCGATCCAACGCGTTTTTCCGAGGACAAATATGTCTTTCATTGCTAATATTTATATCTATTCTCTTCCTCGATGAAAATTATTCTTTCACCCTCCTACCTCGTTTTATTTAAACGAGATTAGAAGCGAAAAGTGTATGCACTCGCGTATGCGATACGTGATACTGTTCGGATCTCGAACACGCTCGTGAACGATTCGAAAGACGAATAGTGGTGGCGAACACCGTTGCTTAGCTTAGGGTTCCCTTCTAAGGCCGATCTTCCGGTGAAACTCACGAAGAGGCACTAACGCACCAACCACGACTGACACAACCATAAGAACTTCATGGAGAATCTCTATCCTCTTTCCTCGCTCTATCAGAAAGATTCTTGGAGAGGGGATACAGACTCGCGGCATTGGCCTCGATACAGCGCCACTACTTCCCTCTCTTTTTCTCTTCAACTCTCAGTCGAAAGAGTTATCGAGTCGTTACACACGAGCACTTTATAAGTTAATAGATTCAATTGAGTGCACTACGTCTATGGCCCTTGAAAGAAATAAATGAGCCTCTGTATCTTTCTTTGGACAAGCTTATGTAATTTTCGAAAATTTAAAGATAACTTTCCTATAGATATAATTATTTTGTATTTACAACGTATTATGGTATAATTGTTTTTCTTTTTTCTTTTCTTTTCTTATATTTGATCGTCTATCATAAACTTTTTATTGGAAAAGATTACAGAAACAGTACTGGATGATAAAACTTACCTATATGTACCCTTGCTTTGTGGACTATCATAATCAATACGCCTACGTTTGTGTTCATACTGAGGCGAACCCGCTGAATGGGAACGAGTCCTAGAGTGGCTGCGTGAACGATGACGTCTTCTGCTTCGTGGCATCTGTAACAAAGTGTCCCAATTTTGATAATATATAATATATAGAATTGTTATATAGAAGCTTTATAAAAATTCTTGGCATGTATATTATCTTAAAAATATAAAGGTATAAGTTCATAATTCAGAAAATTGGTATATTAACAGACTGTATTTTTAAATATAATTAATAATTGTGTTCGATAATACATCGACTTCTTAAAATAATATTAAACTTTTGTCAGATAGACGAGATGAAGTCAACAATTTTCTTAACCTTGAGAGGTTAGAAGTTTAATGACTATGTTTATGAAAACAGCATTATGGGAATAATTATACTTTTCTTCGAAAATATGAATTACCGAAAGCAACAACATGGATTTATTCAACTAACAGGAAACCTTAAAGCATATAAAAGTTATCTCTACTTAGGAAAAATGCAGGATATATAAAAAAATTTCTATAAAACTAAATAAATACGATGATCTTTCCTTTTCCATGATTGTTATTTTACTGTATATTAACAATGCTAATAATTAATATCACCTCGACCAATGACTCATACGACAGTTAATATAGAAAAACTTAACAATTGTAATTAATCTTAAAACATGTAAATACATGCAATGAATATGAGTTTCTATGATGTATACGCAATAAACAATGGAGGCCTATAATTTTGAAAAGGAGCAAGACCGTTCGTTGCGGGAGAATTTCCATGAAAAATTATCAATGGAGTTTTCTAAAAACTAATGATAGAAGAGAAGCAAAATCGGCAAGAGAGCTGACAAATATGAGAATACGCTCTATATTTACAGAGATACTCTTGAAAGTTTTCAAGAAAAAAAGAGGACTAGGACCAGATTTGCCTTACTGAAGCCAGACTCCTTGTACTTACATTCGGAATCCGAAACAGGCTTACTTGGTCCCAAATGAAATCGAAGACGGACGAAATCCAGGAGCGTGAAGATGATGCTTGTGGTACGAGACTGTTTTTCGACAACGTTGAGGACATCGGCTCAAAAAATTCTGTAAAACGTGGGCATTCGCATCGTAAAAGTATAATAAAGATCTACAAAAGAGATCAGCCCACTCCGAAAGATATAAAAGAAAAAAAAAATATTTTTTGTCTGCGAAGGATAAAAAATCATAGTATTCCTTTTGTACAACTACATTACTCGTTATCAAGATAAACGCGTGAACCTACAAATACGCGACGCAATATACGAAATTATAACGTTATGAAAAAGACGTCTATAAAACCCCGCCAAAACCATCTTGCTCGCAAGTACTGACGAAAACGCGTATATATAGGAACGTTCAAAAACGACAGCATGATACGTGCATCATCTATGATGAAAATCTTGAGAAAAATGGAATGACAATGAGAGAGAAATTGGCACGCGTGGGCATGCTGGGACAAATATATAAAAATCGATGCTAACCGAGCGATTTCAACTTCTCATAACTATTTAACTTCTCGTCGTCCATTTGCTTGGTAAAGAACGAATATCGTGATGACGATGTACGGCCAAAGGCGTGCATCGTTCGTGAAAGATGTGAAAAAGCTGTAAAAGTTCGTGCATAAAAAGCGCAATAGTCCGCAAAGTGTACGCCATAAGGGAATGTTCATGAAATGGCGGCCATCTTGGAGTTGTGAAGGAAAGCATCAGGTACAAAAGCGAATACGCAAAGCATACGCGTCGAGTTTGTTTCGGGCATTTATAGAACTTAATATCGTCCAAAATAAACTCGACGCGTTACGATATCATTATGAATATAATTACTTACGTTGGAGAAAGGAAATGTGCTCGCTTGGTCCCCAAAATCGAGCTCGAAAACACGATATCCAAGAGCACGACGACGTGCAAACGTACGACACTTTAGTGTGACAACGACGTGGACGTCGGATCGATGCGATTGGTGAGCGCTGCTCGGTTATATTCGTTTATGGTCGTGATTCCGACCGCTGACGAATCTAGCCGAAGGCGCACGAATGTACCCGATCTATCCTCAAATCACCGAGCTTTAGTAAATTCAAGGAGGATCTTTACTTAACTCGTGTCTGAGCTTTATAGAAAATGGATGTTTATCAAAAATACAAGGAATATTA
The DNA here is from genome assembly GCF_014466175.1 of Vespula pensylvanica. NCBI lineage: Eukaryota > Metazoa > Arthropoda > Insecta > Hymenoptera > Vespidae > Vespula > Vespula pensylvanica. The sequence continues at coordinate 7,148,049 of NC_057687.1, read as the reverse complement.
TCTAATCAACTTTATCTTTCTAACGGCACAATATGTTTACAAAAATAAATTACATTTACTAACGTTTCATTTTCTCTATGTTCGATTAAATCGATATGATTATGATCATTCATGAAAATATCACGATACTTAGTCACGAAGAACAAAAATGATAGATACAGACGATGTATATGTGCACACGTGATTCGTCATAGGAGAGATGTATTCTATTTTACATATGTACGACTTGAGCAACGTTCGAGATGAGAATCGAAATATGTGTATATCGAAAGTATTCGCGCATCTCGAAATTTAAATCCAATAAAATAAATTAAATGTAAAAATGAGACGTATAATTGTACGAAAAATTACGGGCATCTTAATTTCACGATCAATTAGAAAGAATGATCAATTAAACGGAATATTAATGAATCAAGAGCACTGTGCACGTTGAGTGGATTATATCGGCGTAAAAATTCTAACCTCCAATCGACGAAAATGAAGATATAATTTATCTCTCACACGTAAGAAATTATAAACATAATCGATAACCCCAATTTCTTTTACGAATTCTCGTAAGATTAATAAAGATTAAAATAAATTATTATTAATAAGCATAATAATAATATTAAAAATTTTGAATGAATTTAAACACACCTGCGTCCAGATTAGGCTTCTAAGAATATCTGCGAGTCCGCATCGAATCAGATTTAATAGATTCCATAACATATTCACGCTGAATTTCTCGTATACACATTAAATTAATCGCGTAAGCACAACCTACAAAGTGTAAACACTTGAGCTACGAATAGCGAGTTGATGATCTGGCCGCGTTATCATAGGTGGCACCACCAACGCGCAAACGATATTTGTACATAGACTACCGGCATCTTTATCGATAAATATTTCAATATTTTAGCGGTTCGACGTTTGCACGTCATAAATGACGACCCATTTTTCTATTTTTTCTTTTTTATTCCTTTCATTAAATATAACTGTTTCGATCAAGAATCACGTTAATAAAATATCATGATATGTTATATTTTGTTGATCCTAAAATATGTCTATAACGCATTTTGATTGAAGCAACTAAGTTAAGGAAAAAAAAAAAAAATAGTTGCTTAGAATAAAACTCACGTAGTGTTTTTATGACAGTATTTCTTGATCTTGTACCGGACATAGCAAAAGTATTATATAAGGGGGGAAACCTACAAAATGAATTAATAAATAATAATAATAATAATGATGATAATAATAATAATAATAATAACAATAATAATAATAATAATAATGATAATGATAATAATGGCAATAATAAGAAGAAGAATAGAAAAAAAGATAAGTTTTTATCGATCATAAGAACGTTAGGATAAAAAGACAAACAAATCACACAGTCGCTAAATATTCTATCGCTTTTTATCGTAGGTTTTACCTCGTTCAAAGTGAAAAATTCAGAATGATCGAAGATAAATCGTCGAGTCGTCGCCATGGAAATTGATCTCGATAGATCAGGCCATAAGATAGTGCACCTTTTCTGAAACATATTCCAATTGTTCCATATTGTTGCAAAATCGATCGAATTTAAAATTGCATTAAAAAAAGTTCGCATGAAAAAAAAATAGTATATATGAAAGAAAAAGAAATTAACTACTGCAAATCGATCGATCGTTCGTAATTTGGAAACTATTCAAATTGTGTGTTATACTCTTATAACCATTGCCCTTCTTTCTATCTTTAAGCTTTCAAAGAAGAGAAAACTTGTGACACTTGGAATGATTCATATTTATGTCTGTGTGATAAATTAGTCATGTACGTATAACACGAATGTTAACATTTCTTTTTCTTTTTTTTTTTTTTGTTATAAATATATAATAAAATATAAAAAAAAAATAAATTGCTTTTAATTAAAAAGCGATGAAAATACAATTAATTTCAGCGTGGAATAGCAAAAGTCGATAGACCAATGTAAAAACATAACTCTTACGTCTGTTCCACGTGACACAACTGGACCTGCGCCAATCACGATGCGGCTCACGCGAGTTACTCGATCGGCGGATTAATAATTAGACCGCATTCGTAATAACGAGGTCATGAAATAAACCCAAGATTGAAATAATCCAATATGCACAGATTAAAAAAAGAAAATTCTGAAATCGAATTCATTAATAAACTTGATAGAAAATTTGTCGATAAAAAAAAAAAAAAAGAAAAAGAAATAGAAAGAAAATCATAAAATTTCAAATGTTCATTTTGTCTATTAATTAACATATAAAACTTACAGGAATATCGTTCTGTCACGAGTACCGTTCGATGCGCCACTGACTCGATTGCAGAAAGCTCTAACGAGGGAAAAGCTCATGGAAGAAAATGTAAAGCATTCAAAATGGAAGATTCGTAAGAGGAACGTTCAACTCACCTGTTCCCTGAAAGACAACAAACTTCGAATATTCTTCGTTCGAAAGGATGACGATCGGGAAAAATTTGAAAGGCTCTTCGATGTAAGATAGAGAAAGATTCGTGGCGCGGATCGCGCGCCCATCTTAATCGCTTATCTAGGACTCACCGAGCGTGGTAGATGCTTGCGGTATGTCTCATCGTTTTGGCGCATGCGCGATGACACAACCAACCCTAGGTAGATGTGACCTTCAGCGAGTATAAGAGAGGGCGAACAAATTTGAACCATATTTTTGCAGCACACCCACGTTAGAGAAGGAATCATGACGTTGCAGCAAAAATCTTTAATCTTCGTGTATCTATATACTTGACGATTAATTCTCTACTTTTGATAGAACATAACACAAACGTATAAGTTGACATTAGGAGGATGAGTTGATAAGAAACTACAAGTCGTTCCATTGAAAATATTAATATATCCTCATGCTATCGTGCTAAATATTATCGGCGGTAAATTTGAAATTATCAATAGTAAAAAACAAATACGTAAAACGATCTATCGATCGATTATAATGGAATAACTTCATGTATTTCTATCTAAAATCCATAAGATAGCATGGGTAAAAATCTATATCTCTTGTTAATTATATTTCAAGCTAGATCACGATTTGGAAGATCTTAGAGTCGCTCTGAAATCGAGTTACCCTTCGTGCGTCAGAAAGACGATCGATGGATTTGGTTGTCCCGGCAACGCGCGAATGCCGTTGGAGGACCGCCGCAGAAGCAGAAACTCTGATGGCGGGAGTATCCGTGTGTTGGAGGAAAAGGGGTTGTTAAAGTGGAAGAGAGGAGTGGAGAGAAGTGAAGAGAGGAGGAGAACGCGACAACGACGACGACGACGACTACTGGTGGAGGTGGTAATGGTGGTGGTGGTTGAAGTGAAGGAGGTGGAGGAGAGATTGGCTGATCGACTCTGATCGACGCTAACGATGCAGTGACAAAGTCAGCTACAGTAGAGAGAGGACGTTTCTTTTTGGGAGTTCTCTCCGAACCTTCTATCGCGCAGTCTCGTGTTCTCCACGCGTTCTTTCACAAACAATCATCATCTTCCCAGCTGACTATCACGATCAATCTTTTCGCACAACGTCACGTCAAAAGAACAAATTATTATTGTGCGATGCCACGGAGGCCAACGTCCCTCCGCAGCAACAATTTAATATCAGTCGAATCATCAAAACGGAAGGGACCACTTCGCGAGACGTCAATGACGTTAGGATGTACACCGCAAACGGCGAGAGGAAAGAACGAAACTCGTCAGAAAATCTTTTCCTTCGAAGATGGGTCGACATGCCGAGACATCTCCAATTTAATCCGCACATACGTACTGGTTACAGGCCTCTCATGACCGTCCGTCAATGTATCGGTAGTCTCTTTTATATCCACAATGAGACCGTCAACATCATGACGCATGGTAAGCGTTCAAATCTATCAAGCTCTGACGTTTTATTAATTCTCAAAGAAACTTTTATTTCATACTTGAGAAACGAATTCTTCTTATATGCTTGACTTCATTTATTTATCGCTACAAAAAAAAAATTATTATAACGTACAGAATAAGTGGTTGCATCGAGGAAATAACCGTGAATATGATCCCAAGGAATCAATTACATACATGCTTGGTAACCAAGCTACATTGATTTTGTCCTATATGTATCATATATTGATTTATAGATTTTTTCATGTCTAAAATACAGCATGTAAACGATTTACTCGAGCTAAGCATACGATCTAAAATAATAATTAGATCTTGTCGTACCACTTAATATCTCTGATAAATGAGTATATATTATAAAATTTGAATTCGATCGATATTTAAGGAAGACGCCGATAAGTGACGTAAATATATAACTAAAATAATAGATAAAACCGTAGAGATAAGTGTATCAATTAAAAATTAATTACGATAGCAAAGGCCACATGTTCGATAAAACGTCTATATAATCGAAACGTTCTATAAATCGAAAAAGTTCAAGTTTGATAAAAAAAAAAAAAAAAAAAAAAAATTACATACATGTAAAATTAATAATCAACTTTAGGGAGAAAAAAAGTATTCAATGACGTAGTAACATCTAATCGATTTTCGTTTAAAGCAATTAAAAAAAAAGGTTTACCATCTTACCATTCGGGTTATAGGATATCCCTTAGATTTATATAATTGGATAAAATGTAAAGACAGGGTTAAGGTCAAGGTGCGCTAGACGGGACTTCCGTATAAGCAGTCGTTCTTTTTTCAAGGACGCAATGCAGGGTGACGATCAATCGATGCGACAGCTATTAAGAATAATGTATATTAAATTAATATGAAAAATTATAAATACTACTGAGTATTACTTTTTTTAAATAGAAGAAAAGTAAACGCTATTAGATGAAAATTACGTGAAATTACGTGAAAAAATACGATGAAAATCAATCGCTATTAATGAATATATACACATATGCATTAAACATTGGATTTTAATAGGTCGAAATTTGTTTTCCATAATCAAAAAATTTTTGGAAAAGGGAAATTATTAAGCTATTTCTTCTATTATAATAAATAAGAAAACAAAATTTTGAATTTTTTTTATCTTATAGGTTTCGCAATCTTATACATGTTGTGGACCATACCTCGTTGGCTTCCATGGCACACGCAAGGAATACTCGGAGCAATATTATCTTGGTGTCACTTGATAGGGGCAGTTAGTCCATGGATCGGATCCTTTATTTATCATGTTTTCATGAACGTTAATTATGACGAAGCCTTTTATAGATCGTTATTAAGACTCGATATGATCGGTATTTGGCTATGTCAAAGTTTCGGTAATTCTTGTCACGTCAGAAGACTTACAATTTCGAACCAATTTGTTCGATCTTTCTTCTCAATTAATTAAAAAGTTTATAATAAATATTTCTTTTATTTCAGGAGCTATTCCGATGATGGCAGCGTCGGTTCATTGTTTGCCTGATAATCACTGGTACTGCTGTATTTTTATTTACTGCTTTCTCAGTATATGGGGTCTTCTAAAGGTGATATATATATATATATATATATATATATATACTGCGTTATTAAATGTGTAAATGTAAGACGCACCAGAAAATTTATATGTATTTATCGGGACACATTTGTAGGCAATGCACGCGAAATCTCCGTGGGAAAGGAGACTATGTTTCGCACCTCCTTTCTTAATGAGAATGTTCATAATGACCATGAGGTGTTTCGGTATCGGTGGTGGTTCGCCCAAAGCTTTAACTCATATCGTCTTACAGGTATCTCTATATTTTTCAATTATTCGTTTAAAAAAAAAAAAGAACATCGATTTTCGTTTACAAAAGAAATATCTGAATATTTTTGTGTACTTTAGGATTTAATAGCTGTAATAGGTGCGATTGTCGGTGCTCTTCGTATTCCTGAAAAATGGATGCCAGGAAAATTAGATTTCATATTGAATTCTCACAATCTGATGCACGTGTTGGTCGTTCTAGCAGTTTGTTCCATGCATACCGCTACTATCGAGGATCTAACTTGGATGGCTGATCAATCCACGTGTAATGAAACAAATGCTTCTTCGATGATAAATGAAGAATTGTGATCGATTCGTAATAACGTCATTTTGCGATAGTCTGTGATAAGATACAGTTGGTAAATTGTTCAATGCAATTGCATAAGAAGCTAAGAATGCTGAAATGTTTCGAGATCGATACATACATGGTTCAAAAGCAATGTATCTAGACAGAAGCTAATCGTAAAGCTATCTGATAATATGGATGGTATGTTCAGGATGTTCGAAGTACAAGTGCAAGTACAAAGATATATGTATACTATATATATTATGCAATATATAATATATATTGTTTCGGTATCGATAGTGAATATGGTAGCTTTATGTAATATAAATACATATATATATATATGCGCGTGTGTGTATATATATATATATATATACATACATATTACATGAGTATCCAAATTCATGTTAATATATGACTTCGAAGTCGAATCACGCAGCAGGATTGCGGATTTAATAAGAAAAGGAAGAGTCTGTTAAGACGATATGTTTTCTAAGTAAAATAGGCATTCTAAGCACATCAAAAATATGTTTATTGTATGGTTGTAATTATCGATATCATCACCTACCAATGTCCCCAAAGACGTTTCCAATTTCTCATTTCTATAAATTCTTACACTTTACTATACCAAATCCGATATTTAGAGAAATAAAATTGTTCAAAAATATGGACGTTCATTAAATTCCATCATCGCTCGATTATATACAGTACTATAGTCTTTTTCGACTCGAATTCTTTTTTAATGATTTTATTTTAAAACAATATTAATAGTCACATAGTAGATGTAGATCAAGTCAATAAATAGATCTTTTAACTGTTTTGACATCTATTAAATAATTAGCTTTCGTGTAATATAGAGTTAATCGATATATATTAATACTTTTATGAATTATTTTTTACGTGTACTTTGATTGAAAGTATATTGCAAGTTAGTTCACTTATAGTTTATTATTATTTCTAGCGATCGCATGATATATAAAGATTTCGAATCATAAATATTATATATACATATAAACGTACCATGCGTTCGCTATCAAAATTAAATTCTAACAACTATTTTGCGAAATAGACCGTGTACGTGTAATTATTTTGAGATGAAATTAAAATGATACAACATTTCACATATAAGCACCTACTTTTAAAAGCACATAAGGCACCATATAAGTGCTTAAAGCAATAATAAATCACAATGAAAAGTTATGTATAGATATATAAATATAGACTTAATGAAAAATAACACTATTAAAATTAATAAAGATAAAGATTATTTTTACATCTACAATATCCAAATATTATAGAACTTTAAAAATATCGCTAATCGATAGTATAAGCAATCTGTATAGCCTTACTACTGCTTTTCTGTAACTCAAGCTTTACGTTCCGAATATACGTAACAAAATAATTATATCACGCGACAATATGTCACAGGACACATTTTCCTTTTTAAAGATTTTAAATAATAATATTTTAATGAACATTTGTATAGAAGAAATTTGTAATTTTTTAATTTATCTTTTGTTATTCTTATGTTGTTTAAATTCTTATCAATATATTCTTCTTACCAAATCTGATTCTCAAGCAATTTTTATCACTGCAATGGGGCCTCACTTTCCTGAGTATAACTCTTAACTCTGCTAAACCTGAATGGTGGGTATCGTCCGCTAAGATTCATAGTGTTTACGCATGGTTCCTGCCCATTTCTATATCTAGTAAATATATTATATCTTAGCCATGATAGTTGTGAATTAATCCTTCTATGGTGATTTTGAATTTCAAACTCCTGAAAGAAAATGTTATTTTTCTTATTAACAATTTCCATTACCAAGAAACATATTGCATAAGATATGGAAAAAAAAAAAAACGTACAACATGAAATGTTTGTTCTCCGCTATCATGTACTGTCTCTCTTTGTCTCCTTCTACGACACGTATTATTATTTCCTTTAGTATCCTGTCTTTTGAGTACCAATGTAACGAAATTATCGCATAATCTGTAGTGTCCTATCAATACTGAAGAATTTCGTGGGATACGATTTTTTAAACTATTAACAGAGGTTTGTGCTTCATCTGTAGATGTCAGCATAAGGACTCTTCCTTCGGGAAAAAATCTATGTATTGAAACGAATATTAAATGTGGAAAATATTCAATAATAACTCATAAAGATCATCAATAACTCACTGTCAATTTACCTCAGGTACCTGAAGTATTCAACCAAATGCCAATGTTTATAAAATTGATCTTGAAAACTGTTTTCTCCATGGCGAATGTAACTTGTTTTACTGATGTAACATCCATTATATCTTAATCTAGGCCGTTGTACGTACATGTCCCTCCATGATTGATATTTTGGTTCATAAGTTCCACAATTTACACCCCATACCCTAAAAATTAACAAAAAACAATAAAACAAAAGATCATGTTATAATATTACATAAAAATAGAACTTCTATATTTCTTATTTACTTGATACAAGCAAGTCTCCATATTTCTGGGTCTCTTGCAGATATATAAAATCCGCGGCATACTCTAGAGAACATTTCAAGTGATCTCAAATCAAGTTCTGAAGAAACGACCCATCGCAAAATGTAAAGTATTATTTCCATTGGTAAAGCAGATATATGTGTTGTCTGAAAGAAAAAATATCAAAATCTAGATTATATACTATACTAGATTTCATTAATAAAATTTTAATGTTTGTAAACGAAACACCCACACTTTGTTCAAATTTTCGAAAGCAAACACATTGATTGCGGTTGACAATTCTCGATAGTTTAACAGATAGATCGCTTTCATCTTCAGCATCTTCTTCTTCGTCTTTGTCATTGTCATCCGCATTATGTGTATCATTATCAATACTTCCAAGATTATCATCCGATTCAAATCTTTCTCGTGATTTTATTTTTGTTGATTCATACAAACGAAATTCAATGTCAGGGACTAATTGTACGGCACGCTTATAAAATTGAATTGCTTCATACAACTTCCCGCTTTGTTCGTGTTCTACACCTTTAAGGAACAAATTCTTTGCCTAAAAAAAAATGATACAGTTTGACTTTCAAGCTGAAAAATATCATCATCACATTAAGCACGTATTCTACATACTTTGTTTTCAATAGATTGTGAATCATCCTTAGATACTTCTGTACTGACAGACCGAGTAGAATGTGTTTTAGATATATCTCGTTTCGGTGATATTTCCAGTTCACGTTGCCACTGCTCTCTGAATGATGTTAATGCATCTTCAACATTTTGATCCTTTAAAAAAGAAGATGCTTCTTGATCATCTCCACCGTCATCCGAATCATTACTCGTACCACCAACGTTACTCTATCAAAATATGAAGAAAAAACAAATAATTAACAACAATGATAACAATGATAACATCACACGATACTATTATGTTCTATAAAAATATAGTGTACTATACAAATATAGGTTATGTTGATCGTCGCAACGGTGAACCTGCGAAATGTACAATTACGATCTAACGTCAACTCAAACAAAATATGTCATTCTTACCATTGTTTATTTTTACTCAATTTCTGTAATGTTTCTTCTTCAACGCTTGAATTCTCGGTCAGAAAAGCGTACAACACAGCAAAAGTACAATTTCGCGAAAGCAACCGCCGCCATGGTTCTCGTCTGCCTACAATTACGTTTCTTTTTTTTTCGTTTATTCTACCCATAGTATCGTACTATCTCTTTCGCGCGCGCTCTCTTTCTCTCTCTCTCTCTTTCTCTCTTTATAATGACGCAATAACAATGATTATTAAGAGTAAAGAAAATGAAAAATGTATAGTTTATTCAAAAATATCCGAAAAAAGAAGCATAATGTGTCGATACTTTTAACAATATCTTATATAAAATATGGTATTGAATAATATAAGTGTATATATTTACTACGTCCTTTATTAAAAATGTAATCAGCTACTATACAAACTATACGATACAATGTAATTATTTATAACTTGCCCAGTTCAAAATCACATGTTTTCATTAATTATTTAATTCAATAAGACATTTTTAACTGCTATTATTGTGCGAAGTTATTACAAAAGTTGTCTCTATTCTAAGAATGATTTTATACAATTTTTTTTTTTTTTTTTTTTTGTTTAACATATCTATCTTTTTTTAATTTAATATCAAACTCTTGCAATATTACATATAACACTTGATCAATTGAATTGACTATTTCGTTAAAACAATGTTAATACATTCTAATGTCAATTATGGAAGAGATCTTCAGTTAGCAATATCAACACTAATACAAACTGCATGAAATCTGAATAATTACTTATCATTATACACGATTAATATTGTCATACTGTTACAAATGTAAATTTTTTATCAAAATCCACTTTACTTCCACTTCTCATACGCATATAGAAATTTTTGATAATTTTAACAAGATTATTTGAATTAGTATAATGAACTAAATATATTAAAAAAGAGTATGCAGTTTGTATAATATTAGATCTCATATAATCAAAGTATTATTATTACACGACAATCTCACTCTATATTTCCTTTTGGCTATTTATCTTTAGACATTTGATCATAACCTTTACATATTTGTAAATATTACTCAGCTAAATTTCGTGTAAAAATGCTTATCTAATAACCAACCTTATCCTATAAATTTTGCATACAATTGATATTCAGCTTTGGCTTCAATAAATATCCTATTCGTATAATTACTGCATAAGAAATAAATATAAAACATATTTTACAAATTCAACAATGTCTTAATTAAATAACACAAATTAGATATATTCAAATATATATATATATATACATCTCTCTTGTGCGAAAATAATCTGTTATAAATATGTAAATCTTAATGTATGTATCTAAATTCGTAAATAATAATAATAGCGATGTTTCATAAATATTATTACATAAAGCTCATGGCCTTCATATACTTCTGAAATAAATATAAATTTGAGATTTTATGTTTATGTTCCACGCATATATAACTTTTGTGAGGTACATATTTTATATGTACATCATAATTAACTACATCTGTTTGCACATATTGTATTCTACTCATTTTTACATATTACTGTTTGAAATTCCAGAAGTCGGTATATGAAAAATTTATAATAAATAACTTCACATATTTAACAAATAATATGTTACAATGTACCATTTACATTATGTTCAGATGTTACTATATTGTAAATGATATAACAAAGTAATTTTGTTATACATTTCTTTCAATACTATGAAAGTCCATAGCCATTTCCTTTATCTAACATATAATATGGTTATATGTAAAAACTGTTAAAATACAATTTTTATTGCAATATAAAAAGAATTATGAAGCCTCGTATAATGCATATAGAATTCGGTAGATTACAAGATATGTAACAGTCGATTGAAAACACGAAAAGCATTATCAAAACATATACATATAAACACAATTAAGTTTCCTGCTTTAGAAATTAACTAGACAGCGTCCTGGACTAATATTAATCTCAAACGAAAAATGTTATGAAGTTAAATTTAATAAATTTTTTTAAGAAGTTATGTAATTAGTATTATAACAAATTAATTACAGTTAAAATTTTTTGAGCACGCCTTAGTACAGTTCCCTTGCTTCTGAGAATCACTATCCTCATCGCTGCAGTCTTCATCATGCGTATGTGTTACATTACGTGGTGTTTCAGGCCTTGCATGTGGAATTTGACTATTTAAGTGATCCATGTATATAGCTTTCTACGGAAGAAAAATCAATTTAAAACATAGTAATCATTTTTTGTGGGATCATATATAATTTAACATTCTAATACTTACAGCAGTCAGTCGATTTTGTTCTTCTTCTTCTTCTGAAAGTTTAAATGTTCTTGATCGACTGATCATGGGTGTTTCCATAACAAATCTTTGTTCGTGAGCAACTGTACTCTCGTGTGGCATCTTCAAATGATAAAAAATAGTCGAGTTTTGAAAAATTATAAATTTTAATATATTCAAGAATTATAAAAATTTAAATATCCAAATTATTAATTTAAATATTCAAAAATTATAAGTTTTAATATATATTGAATAATACTTACGAGCATAGCAGGTGCTCTGAACATGTATGAGAATGGATAATAAATCAGATTAAGGAAAGTAGCAGCATACAAATCTGCATACCTCACTACCTGACTACTGAAAAATGTCTGCCTACTTCCACTGCGAAACAGTGATCCCATCATACCATATGCTAAATCCATTTTGTGCGTGACATCTCTTATGGAAGTTCGAAGTTTAGATATATCTGGTTTTTCCTTTGTGCTACTATCCAAGTTTCTAAAAAAACATAAATATATAAAACGTAAATATATATGTCCGACTACTTCCAAATATAATATTTATTATTATATCTTAGTATTAATTTAATTTTACTTTAGTTTATATGGTAAGAAAAAATAATCATATTTACTTATACATCTCTCCTAGCATTACATCCAAATTTTGCAATTCTGCGAACAATTGACATTTGTCTGTCCATACATGTAATTCCTGAACCAATTCCGGTACTATCAAAAATGTCCTCCATCCTCGAATTTTTTTGCTCTTCAAAATATCACCGAATATATGATCTCCAACATACAATACATCTTTGCCTTTTGCGCCTATTAATTCTGTGAAAACATCGCACGATCCTCCTGAATAGACTTCACCTATAATAGAAAAGAACTTAATGTATTGTATATTATCATATGATTGTATCATAGCAAACACAATTCAGCTTACCTGTATGAAGAGGGCCTTTATGTGTTCCAAGTTTTAAAGCACCAGTTTTAGTATCTACCTGTCGCAAGATTGTACCTTCACCAAAAAATAATGGCTTTCTGGCGTCAACAACAATAGTATCAAAATATGTCTTCCAATTTCGATGTGGTTCGTCAGGCTGAGAAAACATATTAAAGAAATTGATAATTACTTTTCTTCTTCCTTCTTTTTTTATTTAATACAAACAATAGAGATAACATACCCTTGCACCATGTGAAAAATCAAACAAATAGGTCATTATTTTATCAGTAAAAACATAATCACTATTCGTTAACAAAAATAGTTTTGCACCACTTTCTCTAATACGTGTAAGAAACATTGGGAGCCGTTCATCTTTTTTCACATATTCATCCAAGTTCTCTATAGTCTTACTTTTTAAATTTCCATGCAAGTGAATCCAGTCAACAGCATTTCTTACATCTTGGAAAATGCTTTTAAAACTCATAGTAAGTTCTCCTTCTTTAACTCCAGTTTTTTCTCTACTATATTGTGGAGAATTCGTGAAGAAATCTATGAGACATGCTAAAAGATAAGTTTCTGGCAAATTGAACAGCGTATTCAAAACATAGACTCTTGATTCATCTAATTGTAAAAACTTATTTGGATAGAGTTCATAAACCTGAGAGCTAAAAAATCATACAAAAAAATTAATTGTAATAATCACAATAATGATAAATGTTAATAATATTACTCTAGAGTAATTTAAACTCACTGTTTTAAAAATTCAAATCCATGTACACAGACTAAAATATTTCCATAGGCATCAACCTTCAATAAGTTTCCATAAAGAGTATCAAACCATAGGCCTCGTACCGGGAAACTAGGATCATATTCAAATGCTTTAATTTCTTGTGGATATCCCAAAGATACTAAACGATCTTTTAAGAGATTAAATCCAAGCTGTTCATATTGCGGAGATTTATATTCTAAAAGAATACAATTATTCTGTAAAACGCTGAATTTTGTGACTTATTTTTTATTTATTTATTTATTTTTTCCTTTAAACGTTTAGATATACTCACCCGCCAATGTATAATCCATATCAAATCCATAAAATTTGATATTTTCTAAATGAAGACTACGATTAACAAAAATCCTGAAACAAAAAAATTATTTTTAAATTATTTAATTGACAAACTCATCATTGTTTTTACTTTTATTACTTATTATTATTATTATTATTATTATTATTATTATTATTATTATTATTATTGTTATTGTTATTATCATCATCATCATCATCATCATCACAATCATCATCATCATCATCATTTTGTTAATATCATTCTCGTTAATGTATACATATATTCATTTTTCTGACCTATTTGCAGCAATTTTTCTAGCCATCATGCTAATAGTTCCCATATTCTCTACTTCATATGATGGATCACCTTCAATCATTTGTGGATATCTAGTAAAATCAGAATCGCTTATTTTTTGTTGTATTCTTCCATTAATACTTATGCTACCCATGTTTAGAGTATCGTTAAATATCTTAGTATATTTAACAATGAATAAATTTTATATGAACGAGAATGATACGATTGAGTTTAGAATTCAATGATATAATCGAAAATTTGTCATTATAAATTAATTGAAATTTGTATTATTTCATTTATTCATTTCTCATTGACTTCTATAATCAGCTTCATCATTAAACGTTTTTCGTTTGTTTTTGAAGATCTTTATAAAGCAAATTTTATTAACGAATAATTCTAACGGGTAACTTACTCGTTTTGAATATGTCGTCCATGACTAGAAGTACCTGTCGCTGGTACCGAACATTCATTAATACCTTCTAACCACATTTTTCACGATATCATATCAATGTCTCATTCTCGCTGTTAAATCAATTTTATACGACGATTAATTTAAATTAAAAGTATTCTCTCGAAAAATTTCCCGATAAAAAAAAAAAGAAAAAAGAAAAAAAAATATGCAACGAATAACTTTATTATTGGTCAATTACAAAGATTTCAGAGATTCGAAAATGCGAAAAATTGAAATCGTTTGAATCGCGTATCATTTATTTTCTCATTTTCATTAATTATATATTCATTTAAATTTCTATTATTTTCATTTATTTACTATATATACAAAGAAAATTTATTCTTATAAATCATTTTCTATTAATAAATTTTGCATAATAAAATATCAACAATACGCACAGTCATATTTATACTCGAACATTTCTAGATAATCGCAAAATTCTCAAAAAGATATAAACGACGATATTAATGTAATTGCTAAGAATAAAAGATAATCGGAAAATCTCTATTGAAACAATAAAAACTTTATCTCTAAGATTTTCTATGATTCTATCGTACTCGATCAAGTTCGATCAACGCGAATAAAAAACTATCAGTTACTTTAGATATTTGATAACAACCAAACCAGCTGTTATATAGACTTTATAATAACCAAACGCATAATGCCGTACATACATCTTTCGTGTCAATGGACCAATGTGAGAAGAAGGTTAAGCGAATTATATAATGAAACACTTCGTCGTCGTTTAGATCATATATAAAAAGAGAATATCGTTAATGAAAAAGAAGCGACCAAAGGGCGTGCATTACTGAAGACATTGTAAGAATAAAAACTTGTAAGAATAAAATGAAAGAAAGAGAAAAAAATCACTTTCTGAAACACATTTCGATAGTTGAAAAATATTATAGTACAAAATATAAACCTTTCGTATTTCCATCTAAAAACTAATTATAAATAAACTTTTTAAAACTAACGATAATTCTCAAGGACAAAGTGGCATGCTCTATAAAAAAGAAAAAATAAAAAAGAAAAATATAAAAAACGATCGCTTGAAGACTACGATTTATATATATTATTATAATTTATCGATCGAGTAATATGTCAAAGACGAGACTAACAATTATACTTTATTTTTTCTTATTTTCGATTTACTTTCCGAATGTTTCACCTTCATCTCGAATAGAGATAAGATCTATTTATTTAAAAAAATTTTTTTTGTAAAATTGCATTACTTTTTATTCTTCGTCAGGATACACCACGTGTTCGTAATACACAGGAAATGTCAATTTATTCGTTCTCCGCTGCGATCTACCGTTTATCACGATTACAATGAAAGAAAAAAAAGAAAAAAGAAAAAAATAAGAAAAATATAAGAAAGAAGACAATTATCGTCTAGACAAAGAAAAAAAAATAAAATAATAATAATAACCTAATCCTAAACGACAATGAAATTTCAATACAACGCCGAATGAATTTCGAGTTATCTCGATACTTCATTCGAGAATCATCTCGAAGAGAAAGCTACAAAGCATATATACAACATACATATGTATATTCATACATTCATACGTACATACATACATAGATACATACATACATATATACCTACATACATACATACATATGAAATAAAGCTTAAAATTTTATTTACAGAATAAAAATATTACAGAAAAAGAAGAAGAGAAAGAAGAAAAAGACAAAGAAAGAAATATATAAAAACTGAAAATGCACGTTTAAAGTTTCTTCTGCGTTATCAGTTGATCAAAAACCATGTTTAAAGATAAATCCAGACACTCGTTGTCGACACAACGCACATACAAAGTACCGACGATTCACGGAGATTTTTGCTATTCGCGTGGGATTTAAAGTCTCGACGAATCGAAATGAATGACACGCAGAAGCGACGTACGCAAGTACATACGTCGTTGAAAAGAGACGAAGAACGTGTACTCCGCTCGATGATCAAACCTCGACTGATCCCCACTGACTCGGACGAAACAGTTAATAACACAACGATGAAACTTAATTCATCGTCTTCCGGACACAAACTTTTCTTTCATTCTCCAATCGGAAGCCCTTCGTGTTACCCGTTTCATACACACGTATATACATATATACATACACGTACAAAAACACATCACCCATCATATCCATTTTTCCCCATCGACCTTGGAAAAATTTCCAACCTATATCTAACCTATAACTATTATTGACAACGATATCAGTTCGATAATAGTTTCAAAAAATTTTACGGTATGTAAATTATTGTTCAAAAAGAATATTTTTTTTTAGATTAAATGTCCTTCCTTAAAGTTCGTTTCTAAAACGATAAAAATTCTCGTTTATCTTTTCTCATTAATCGTTTAATATCGTCAGAGTATTTATATAATTAAGAAAATCATTTTTATTGATTCATCGAGTAAGTTATTCGTCACATGTATTTTATAATACATTATTATTCAATTTCTTTTTGAAACAATACTTATCATTAGATTTTAACGATATAAAACGATACTCTAACATTTACAGGGAGTTTAATAATATACAAATACATATAAAGGAAGATACAAATAATATTTACATTTCAACGAGCTTTCGATCTTTCTCTCTCATTCTCTCATATTCGATAAGAGAAGTTAGACTATACGTGCTACGACATATATACAGCTACGACATGCTCGTACAAATTTGTGTAAATGTGTTATGAAATGACTCTCCTTTAACGATTTGATTTATTTATAAACCGACCGAATCAAATTCTCTTCTGCGTTTTATTCTGATGAAATTTCTCGGACAATGCTCCTGGTAATTATAATATATAATAAAAATACATTACTTTTAAAGTAGATATAGAAATTATTTAAAAAATACATTTTTTCTTCATTTGTTTTCTCTATTAAAAATAGAATATCTTATCATAAAACGATAAATACATATCTACCTTCTATGAACGATAGTCATAAATGATAGAGTTCACGGATAGTAATCTCTCTCTAGACATTCATTAAAGATGAATTTGTATATGTGTCCACTTATATACATATACATATGGAGACTTATATGTAACATGTTCGTCAGATAAATTACGAGAAAATTTGTTAAAAAACATTTGCACGACTGAATCAGTTACAGAATACATATAAACATGTTTTTTTTTAATCGTGATTTTTTTCGAATTATATATTCTTTTTATGAGTACCTATAATTTCTTTTTGAATATTTATATAGTAGGAGTCATTTACAATCAAATCATATCAAGTAAAAAATTGCTATTACGTATCATTTACGAGATAATCGGCATCTTAATGACTAATAGATCCACACTGCAATTCATATTACATACTATACAAATACATTATTTTTTCAAATCATGTAATCCTGCATTTTGAAAAGTTCAAGGTCAGTGATATTGTTCAATGTAACCGATTGCAAAATATTATGTAGTCTAATGATTATTTTTCAAATTGTATAAAAAATCAAGTACTTTAATAAAATGATACAAATGTGACCACTACTATATAAATATTAAAAAAAAAAAAAATTATAAATATCCATTGGGAAAAAAAAAGGATGACCTTCATAATTCGAAAAAATCAAGAATAAAAAAAAAACATTTTTTACATGTACTTTGTAGATGACTCAGAAGCCATGTAAATTTTTTTCTTGTAACTTCAATCACTCGCGATATATTTGCTCGAACATATATGAACGGACACCCTGTATATGTTTGTTTCGTAGAATTGCTGAGATATATATACGGATGATCATATTCTTTCCTTTTTTTTTTTAACCTATCTATTCGAGTTCTGTCGCGGTTGATCACACGTGACCGAATGACCGCATGAAAAATTGTTCTTTCCCGGTAAACGTGTTTTACGAAAGAAAAAAGAAGAAAAGAAAAGTAAAAAAGTAGAAAGTGAGAGTCGTTAACTTTATAGCACCTTTTCACGTTTAATAGTAATCTTTAGAATAGCTTTCATTCCCCGTAGACCTTGAAAGTCTCTAATTACTATACTACGATGAGAACACCTACGCCTTGAACGTGTTAGTTTGAGATATCGACTTTTCGTTAAGTCGGTCAAGTACCACTATAAAAGAGGATGCAAAACTCGTTCGTATCACGAACGGAAGTTATGCACTTTCGCCGCAGCTCACGAAATTTATTTATTGTTCTTTTCTCTCTCTTTCTCTCTCTCTCTCTCTCTCTCTCTCTCTCTCTCTCCCCCTCTCTCTCTCTTTAAAGTAATATTTATATAGGGTAGAGCAATTGAAAAATCAATTACTTTTTTTCGAAACTTTTTATAAGCTAATATTTTGTTTTCAGATTGCAAAATTACAAACTTGGAAACTCTTTTACAATCTGAAAAAAAGAATTAGCCTAAAGAGTCTCGAAAAAAAGTTAATTGATTTTTAAAATCACTTGAGAACTTTTGACCCATCTCTGTAAACTTGTGCGTGTTGAATATCAACATACGTATCTTTCTCGATTATAACAACTCATCGATCTTTACACGTTATGATTGCATGTTTCTTGTTCCTTAAAATAAAATCGTTTTTCGGTCGAGATATGGTAATTATTTTATTCGTTTTCATTTATCATCAATGAAAATGAAGAGAAAAAAATAAAATAATTTCGTTCAATAAGATTATTTTATCCAAATATTATTTGCTCGAAGTTGACAACGACGAAAAAAACTGATAGAAGAGTTTTATAAATTAAACAGGTAAAAGAAAGATGACGTCAAACTTGTAAAAAGTATATATAACTCGATCGAAAAACGAACTTCGAAGTATGTACACTTTATCTCTCGTTCTTTTCGAAAACTTATTTATTTATTTTATTTGGATATATCACGAGGGAACGATGATGAAATTAGGAGTAAAAGTTACAAACAGTAATTTGTTATCTGTTGACCAATGGAGAAACTCCTATATTGGTCTTCTTATTATCAAATATTTTTGGAAAGTTTTATTATTTTATCGAATATCGAAACAGGATAGGTAGATAGAAGCAGAACTATTTTAACGATCTTGGAATGAATGCAACATTTTCTAAATATAAAGCGTAAAATTTAATTCGAATGTATCGTCAATGTCATCCTGAATATTTCTTCGTTAGTAAACGTAAATTGGTCCACGTCGCATTGCGGAGGCGGTCAAAGCTCTATAGAAAAGGAAAAAGAGAAAAAGAAAGAAAAAGAACGAGTGAAGGAAGTCGTTGGCTCGAATCGTAAGTACCGTGAGAACCGGAATCATCTCTTTGATTATACATGGAACAACATAATCACCGCAACGCTATTCAAGGCCGTTCCAAGAAAGGTGATTCATCATGTGACCGTGAACATTGGCACGTTAACGATCGTTTTAGAAATTTCAATGTAACTCTTAAAACGTGAGAAAGGGAGAACGATAAAATTAAACGAAGTTAACGATAACATTGATCATTTCAAAATCGAACGAGATGTTTTCAAAGTTGATGATTGAAAAACTTTAATTTCATCATTCGCGAATTACATCACGTTTTTGTTCTTATCAGAATTTACACAAGAAATAAATGATAACAGACAGAATACATATACATATATATATATATATATTTACACTCTCGTTTCGTTAAAATTTTCTCGCGACAAAGGTCGGTTTAAATGAAGGAGAATAATAGGAAGGGGAAGGACAAAGGACCCGACGAGGATTCAATTGAAACTTTAAGAAAACAAAGATATCGTTAGAGGACGTTGGATCAGTTTAGATAAAGAATCGGGAATGATAATTGAATAAAACACAAAGCACATGCAATGCGTCTTCGCACTAAAGTGACAGAGTCTTGGCCAAAGAACAAGATTTATCGAGTACACGTAGCATTGAGAATCTTTCGTATTTGGCTTGACTTTTTGATTTCATCGTATAATCCTTTTAATCTTATACCCCTTGTTAAATACCTTCGTAGATTTGTGAACATGACGATGGCCTTATGCCATTTGGCGACAAAAGATCGCAAATTTGTAAACGTCATCTCGCTAATCTTCTTAATAAATCACGATTCTTGACGATGATCGATGAGTTAGCTTCTATCAACTAGTCGACGAAAAACTCTCAGGCGACTATGCGTTATATTCATAACATTGCTGGAAAAATCGTGGTAATGTGCGTAAGCGAAAGCGACGACTGTTAAAGAAAAAAAGAAATATAGATTTATCATTGATCTCGAAAATAATGAGCTCGTGATATACATTCTCGTATTATTATCGTAAGAAAATTAAATCTCGATCAATTTTCGATTATAGAAAATTATATGAAAGAAAAAAATTATAAATTTTTTTTTCATGTATATTAAAACGAACTCCAACCTCGATATTATTTATTATTTCTTTATTGTCCTCCCTTTTTAATTCATTTTTCACATGGTATATATTAATGCGCATTCTAAAAGTTTAATTGTTTTTTTTATCTCGTTCGACCTTTCATCTTTTCTACTCCCCTTTTCCCACGTTACTTGCCATTCACAAAACGAACTGATTGACCTTTACCTGTGACCTAGTTCCCTCTTATCACTCCACATCCCATGTGTTCCTTCGTTATAACTATCCAGATCATTCTCATTACGATCATTTCTGCTCAGGTCGATTCTGTGAGGCAAATTAAAGCCAAGTATGTTGCTGTTAAGTAATTCCTCCGGGAAAACTGTCTCATCTTGGGGAAATCGTATTCTTCGGCCTACTCCATAAAATTATTTTCATTTGTAATGAAACTTCGTGTATATGTGCGTGGAAAATTGTATATACATATATATATAGTTTACATATTTTGTGCATGCATGTATACAGACATAAAAATATGTCTTTTGTTTTCTGAATATATCAAAATTTAGTAATAAAACAAAGAAATAGAAAAATAACGAGACAAATAGTCAATACAAATGAATACGTAAAGAATTACCAAGACAACAGGACGATGTAATCACTATGTCAACGTTTTGTTGATTCATAATACAATATGATGACACAACTTATACACTCCACGTAAAAAAAAAAAAAAATAACGACGAAAAACAACAAAGTGACACTAATTTGTGTGACCAAACTCCGAATTCTTTCCAGGAATGAAAATTTCACTTAGAATCTGATCAGTTGAACAAACGACTGAATAATGAGCATCGACGATCGAGAATGTCAGATAAATTTTCCAAATGAACAAACAAATAAGTGGGAGACCATAAATGAAAATAAGTGATTGTGATAAGCAGACTCTTTACGGATCGTGAAAGGTCATTTGTGTGACGATAAGAAAGAAAGAATGAAGAAGAAAAAAGAAGAAAAAAAAAGAATAAAACGACTTATTGCAAATTTCAAAGGCAGTACTTATTTTCATAAGTCAATGCAAATACAAATAAGAGTAATTGTCCTAAAATAAATGAAATTATATGTACGTATATATACAAATACATATATATATTCCATTATTATTATTATTATTATTATTATTATTATTATTTCATTAGAATTATATTATATATAACCATATTTAAAGTGTGTACGATATAAAATATATATGTAAAAATATATTTTTTATTATATAATTACGATTATATATATATATATACATATAATCATATTTAACTATTACAATATTTAAATAATGGCAAGTCACACATACGCGCGCGTACGTATACATATATACACTGTTTCTTACTATAGTACCTCAGTTTTTACAAATAAATAAACGTAAATAGACGTCGTGAAATCCTTTCTTTCTTTAATTCTCAATCTTTCACGTGACGAAAAACTTCGATGATTCATTATTCGTTAACATTTCTAAACGATCTGTATGTTCATTTCCAGGCACAAACAACGATAATATAATCGTATGATCGTTTAATCATTCGTTTCTCGAGCAAAAATAAAAGAACAAGAAGCATGATTAGAATAACAATGATGAAAGAAAGATAGGTAGAATCTTTTTCCTAAAATTAAAAAAAGAAAAAAAGAAAGAGAAGAAAGGAAGAAGAAAAGAAAATACAAGATAATAGAATATTTCGTAAAACATAAACGTATTACAAATTTGTTTCATCTCGAGAATCGAGTCAGATTTTCGTTCTCTTTTCGATGAGTTACACGCTTTTCCAGAAATATCTTTAATCTGTTTCTCTTTCATGTTTTAAAGAGAGAAAGAGAGACAGAGAAACAAAGAGAGATAGGTAGCAGACAGATAGCAGGCAGGCAGACAAGCAGGTAGCAGACAGATAGACATACAGAGAGAGGGGGGAAGAGAAGGAGAGAGATAGAGGAAGGGAAGGAGAGGGGGAGAGAGAGAGAAAGAGATAGAGAGAAAAGAGAGAGGGAGAGAGTCTGTAGTGAACAGAACTACAGAAAATATCAAATTATGTAATCGATAAAGATGAAGTCTACCGAAAATCAAATTACTTGGATGAATAATTCATCAATACATTGTACAAATTACCCACCGACATATCGACAAAGGAAGTAAATAATTATAAAAAATAAAAAAGAAATGAAACATTTTGCACATGTATCGAATGTTTATTTATATGAATGTATGAATGAATCTTTGTTTTTCCCCCACAATCATGTTCGTCAAGGACCACGTTGAATTTAACTATACGACGACCATGACCTTACTTTACTTCCGTTTTTGAATTTTTTATCTGCGGTGTGTGTGTGTGTGTGGTATCGCGTGGGCGCGCGTGCGTACGTCAAATCGTTGAAACATAGCGCGCTCGCGCACGGGTGTACGAAGTAAGGTGCAATGCAGCAAGTTTGGATCACGTCACGACATACTTTCTTTATTCTTTCGTAACTTCTTACGTTATTATCGACGATTCGAAGATTAAGTATCTTTTGAGTAGCATTCGACTCGTAGTTACTCTCATCGTAAATAATAACATTTATTACACGTTCGTAGCTCACAATAGAATATGAGAGAAGAGAAAACAAAGAAAAAAAAAAGAGACAAATATAAGACGGTATATCTATCTTCGATGTGCCATTGGAGAAACTTTCTAATGTAATTACTTACTAACCTTTGACTAGCTTGCCGGTACCATTTTTTGTGTCCTGTAGGATCATTATCATTTTGCGGTGTCGATGGTGACACGTTTCCATGATCACCATGCGAATTACAGTTCTCCAGTTCCATGATCAACTGTAAAAATGTTAAGAAACAAAAATAACGTGTTCGTTGACAAACTTTCCCTTTCTCAAGTTTTATATTTTGTCAATGAACGATAAACGTATTTTCATTATTTTGATTTTTAATTTATCAAGAATTAATTGTTCTTCATATTATTTATAAGAATGTTTTGAACAAGTTATTTTGCAATAAGACGCGAAAGAGAGTGAGGTTAACCAAGCTGTTACAAAAGCTGCAACATTTCGCAATAAACCTTTATCAACGCATTAGTATTAGTCAGATAGTACTTTTTATTTTTTCATAAAAGACAATTCAATTACGATCGTATTTATTATTACGAAATAATTTCGAATTTAATAATCGAAAAGAGTTGGAAATAACATATATACTTGCAAATACAAAACCGATTAGATCTCATTAACTGGACATCACTATTGGATTGCAGACAAAGTAGCAAGATTCGATTGATTATTAGAAAACCTGATACGCACTTGTTCTTTTTGATTATATCGGATTGTAGATGACACTTTTTTTAATCATTATCACGATATTCCTTGTAAATAAATATTTATGGAAATGTCTACTTGTTCTATTATAGATAGGGTATCATATGTTATCATGATGCAAAGATAATAGATATGAAATTATTAGATAATTAATTAAAACAGAACACAAGAAAAAAAAAAGAGACGATAATTAATTCGATGAAAAATAAGGAATTAAACAATTGAACGATTCTCTCTTTTTCATCGTTATTTCTATTCGTATAACGCTCGAAAATTGTGTGAACAGCCATTTCTTTTGTTCTCGCTTCCAACGATAAATTGAATTAAAATTCGTACCTAGCAAGATCGTTCGTTCTACGTAGAGTTCTTTGAGAAAAAAATACAGCGTAATTTAAAAAGTGTTCTCTGAAAATTTCTAAATAGAATTTATCGGGCGCCAACCTGTCATCGGTAGGTACATATATCGAGAAAAAAAACACGATCACAACCACGCACTGTGCAGATTTGTCGCAGACTGAGGTCAATTCACTGAACTGCGTTGACCTCGGTGCAGGTGTACCAATCGAACGGTGAAAAATGTAACTACATTGATTCGTACTTTCTTAACTTTAGGTGCGCGCCAAATCTTATACGTTATCCTCGTTTTTCTGACAACGAAAGAAAAGGAAAGATAACACATACATCTTTCGTAGCGCGAATCAAATTCACATAGACGATGAAATAATTGGTTCTTACGTTTTTTTTATTGACCAATGAGAATGCGAGAATAGATTGTATAAATGTATTTGGAATCTCTACACAATTTCGATCGAAATCAATAACTTCGTATCGATAAATTTTAACGAATGATTTTTACAAATGACGAATCGATTTTCAAAGATTTATTCTATAGGAGATCAAATTGATTCATCGATCGTTTATACTCATCTCATTCGTATATTTAATTAAAATACACATAGGTATACTATACCGGACGATCGATAAAAAATATCGTAGTGAATCTATAAGAATTAAAATTATCATTATAATATTTGTGCATGTAGAAAAATTTCATATTTACGCGCGTGATTTGTTTTGGAATATGCGCGCCATTTTTTGCGATTGTATCATTGATCTCATAATAGAATTCACAAAAGAGAAATGAATAATAGAGGATGATAGGAATAGGAGAACATTTGAAAAAATTATATTAAAGAAAAAATGGATACGTTTAAACGTTGAAAAAAAGAAGAATAAAAATTATAAGGTAGGAAAGGAGGTAAAATGTAATTGAAATGGTTTAGTCGATCGATGACGATCGAACTTCACGTATTCCTCTTCAATCGATGTAAGCGATCGATGTATGATCGAAAAATGAAAAAGATGGTATATAGTGATAGTAATATAATTATCAGAGAAATGATTTGCACCTGCCGGATGTTTGAAGCGCGGATAAGACGCGGATCACTTTGACCCATCGAGGCAACGGACGACGAATTCGTCCGTAGCGCCGTGTGTAAACCGTCCGTCCGCCGTTGCCCGAACGCCAAAATCCGAGGTAAAAGCCCGTACTTCGCAATTTTCGCGAACTTCCACGCGTCCGTAGTACTCATCGCGTTGAGCACGATTGGAACGTAGACTTCGACTCTCCTGTGCACGAGCAATTACGTTGCATCGTTTCTGTTGCGTAAAATTAATCCGATTTAGGTGACCTCGACGTAACATAACCTATAAATCCGCCTTGGACTACCGCCTCTGCCCGTCGTTTTGATCGTTCTTTGGAAGCTTACACGAGCGTGGGGTATCGACGCATGTAGTCCTTTTTTTCAAAAATATATTTTCTCCCTCTTATGAACTATCCTCGAGGTCTTCTCGACATTTTCCATGTATTATTTGGGGGATGCTTTCTATCGAGAGAGCGGGAAGCTAACTTCGACTCTCTTGGGCTTGCGGCCCAACCCACTTTTTAATCGGTGATTTTTTTTTCTACGTCGATTCTTTAATTCGTCCTACGAACGTATTATATTTTGAAAAGGGTCTCGTCGAAGGATCAACGAACGTTCTTCGCATGACAATTTGACAATCGAAATCCTTGCGTTACGACTCTTTTCCTTTCTACTTCATTCTTCTCTCGATTTCCCTCACAATTTAATATTTTATCCTTTAGGCACCCAATTAGTGCGATGACATAACATAACCTTCCTCTCCATGTGAGTAATGAGAGAGAGAGAGAGAGAGAGAGAGAGAGAGTATATGTTTGTGTGTGTATGTAAAGAGAGAGAGAAAGAAAGGGAAATTATTTAGGAACATTCTTTTTTTTCGTTTATTTATTTATTTATTTATTTATTTATTTATTTATTTATGGTTACATATTAAGAAGATATAATTTTGTAACATACTCGTATGTATGTATATATTATCTCGTCTTTTATCGTATGTTTCGTTCCATTTATTACGCACTTATCATTGTTACTTCTGACATTCAACGCGCGCTATTTTTCTTGTCATATTTTTTGTCATGTAATTAGTATCATTTTTATTTATATTTAAATAAATATTCATTTTCGTACTATACAAATACTAGATTTGTCAAATTGATTTGTTATTTCTATTTTGTTACCGATTTCTTAATAAATTTCTTTTCCACATAATCCATTTGTGTTTTATTAGTCTTCTTTATTCATTTATATAGAAAAAATGATATATTTTTACATAGGATATATTTTTACATTTAGGATATATTTTTTACAATAATTCTAGGATCTAACATTACACTGTAATAATTATTCATTAGTTGATTTTATTATTTATTTATTGTCATTGAAACATTATTCTCTTTAATAAATTATATTTTTATTTATTTATTTTAGTCGTTAGATTTATTATTTATATTTATTCATTACATATTATCATTCAATATAAATTTATTTCATGTTAAGTGAAGAATTGATTATGGTGTATTATAAATGTAGTTTTTTTGCACACGTTTTTAAACTTGTGTAAATATGATTAATGTTCAGTACACAATATTTGTTGATCTTATTATAAGACAATAGATATAAGTAAACTACAATTTTTTATAATATATCAATAATAATTCATTGCAATTTCTTTTAATAATTATCAAGCAATGGTGTACTAAGACATCGATCTACATAATATTTGCAAAGTAAGAGTATTAAGCCAGTCTGAAAAATGAATAATCAAGCGTTCAGTTTGGCAGAAAAGCTTATACCTTCTACATATGTGCAACAAGGTTTAAATGCAAAGAAAACTCGCGAAAACCATATAAGACATTTTATTGAACATGTATGTATTACTTGTAGCTATAAAATACTATATCAAATTATATATTTCTATTCGTGAATAGAAATGTATGTTATAAATTTTTACAAAACATAGAGACAATGGCCAGAAGAGGGATGGGATGACGCAACAATAGAAGCTTTTCTCTCTGATCTTTCGCAAATGGATAGCAACAATTTTCCTTCTAACTGTAGTGTCGGAGAACGTGAAGCAAGAATTGCATCGAATATAGTAGCAAGGAGACATTTTCGCATGGGGCATGGAATTGGTAGATCAGGTGATCTAGAAGAAGTACAACCAAAAGCTGCTGGTAGCAGTCTCATGTATAAATTAACAAATGCTTTGGTACTGGAAGTAATACGTTATATGGGTAAGAAAAAGAATATTTTCTATATTGCATTCTTTTCTTTTTAGAAAAATTTAATTAAACATTCATACTTGTAGGTGTAAAAAGTATAGCTGGTTGTTTCTTATCTCCTATGGCTACAGGCATGAGTTTAGTATTATGTATGTTGACTCTCAAAGAAGGTAGACCACGAGCAAAGTATGTTTTATGGCCTCGAATCGATCAAAAATCAAGTTTCAAGTCTATAATTACAGCAGGTTTAGAACCTGTAGTAATAGAAATGCAAATAGTTGGAGATGAATTAAAAACAGATATGCAAAGACTTGAAGCCCAAATGGTAGCTCTTGGAGAAAGCGTAGCCTGTGTACTTACGACGACAAGTTGCTTTGCACCTAGAGCATGTGATTCGGTTGATTTGATTGCAGTTTTGTGTACGCAATATAATATACCCCATTTAGTAAATAATGCCTATGGGTAAGAACTTAGCAATGTTCTTTTAACGATTCCTAAATATTTCTCATACAGGTAAGAATTAGGTACATTTTACTATATTGTTAAAAGGTTACAGAGTACAAGATGTATGCGTCTCATACAAGAGGCATCGCGTAAGGGGCGTGTTGATGCATTTGTTCAAAGTACAGATAAAAATTTTCTTGTACCCGTGGGTGGCGCAGTGATTGGATCATTTGATAAAAGCCTTTTGGATCGTATATCAAAAATGTATCCAGGTCGTGCAAGTGCAAGTTCTACTATGGATGTTATGATAACATTGTTGAGCCTTGGTATAGCAGGATATAAGCAACTTATTGCCGAACGTAAAGAAATGTATTTTTATCTTAAAGAGGAACTTGGAAAATTAGCAGCAAGGCATGGAGAACGTTTATTAGATACAAAAGGAAATCCAATATCAATGGGGATGACATTACAGTGTTTAAGTCATCAACATGATAATAAGCAAGTTACGACCCTAGGATCAATGTTGTTCCTTCGTAATGTTAGTGGTACTAGAGTAATCACTACAACAGACTCTAAGCACATTGTTTCGCACAAGTTTGAAGGTTGTAATCATTATTATCGCCTTTCTTTGTTTGTCATTGAACACTTGTCTATATTTTAAAATCATATTTTTAGGATGGGGTGCTCATAACAGTAATTATCCAGTACCGTACCTAACTGTTGCTGCAGCTTTAGGTATGAAAAGATCAGATGTTGATGCATTTATACAAAGACTAGATAAAGCATTAACAAAAGTACGAAGGCGATCCGCTTCAGTAACTCCAACAGCATCACTTGCTGGATCCAGTATTAATGGAGATGCTGGTGGTGCTGGTGGCCCAGGTGAATCCAACACAGCTTCAACCAGCCGAGCAAGTAGTAAAGATAGTTTAAGAAAATGAACCGTAATCAGCGCAACTGGTCAGTCAAATCAGCACATTAATATTAATTTGTAAGTAGTTTACTACTTACAATTAATAAATTTTTCATATCTCTGCATAATGACTTGTATTAAAACAATAATCTTTAACTTGATTATAAAAGTGGAATATTTTTCTATATAATATCATTTAAAATTTACATATGTGAATATAAAAAATCTTCTGCTATACTATTTTTTTTTTATACATTAATTAATAATTTTTATTTCTCTATGAAAAAATATAATTATTTGATATTTAAAAATTTTTCTTAAAAAATTTATTATTTTTATATTATAAAAAAATATGACTCATGTTTTTAAAACGAATATATAAGATACAATACATGTTGCAGAAATATGGAATAAATAATGAGCTGATCTGTCTGTCCACTTGCGTTGTGATATTGTCAATTCCTATCTTAAGAGACAAGGCAATGGGATGTTAAGTAAATGATATTAAGTGAATGTCAAAGTTAATGCAAAGGAATCAAGAAATAAGAATACAACATTTTCTTAGTTATCTGTTACAAGATATTCAATTATATATGCGCTGGTCGCAAAAATCATTATGAATTGTTTACAAATTTATATTTTTTGTGAAACAAAAAAATGAAAATTGTTCTTGTGTACAATTTACTTCTAGCTTATATCATGTTGTAAGATATAATATTAAGTTTTATATTCTGTGTTGTATAAGTAGAACTTCTGTAGATAATTCATAACAAATAACGAACTATTGTGTTGCCATAATTAATCTTAATAATATTTTTTCATTATATAATTTTGACATACAATTTATTCCTATAAATATTGCTTATATAATTTAAAAAATAATTCTATATTTGAAGAAAACATATTAATACAAATGTTTGGTACTTTTGTTTTCTTTTAGGGAGAATTATATGTCAAAGGAAATAGTGAGATTATATGTTACTGATTGTAAAAAGAAACTTTAATGATAATATAATTGCCTGATTATATCAATACAGTAATAATACAAGTTTGAAGCATGATACATGAAAGTTGAGCACATGCTATAAAAAAAAATCATAAATAATTTTTATGAATATCAGCAATCTAAACAACATTTTTTTTTTTAATGTTTGAATGATTATAAATATATTATTATAAATATTTACTTCAAGTTTTTGCAAAGATATAATATTATCATTTCATGAATCATGCAATACTTTTTAATATGTCTCTTTAAAATCCAGATTATTATTATTAACATAATAATAATATAATTGAAAATTTTGATTTTTATTACATATATTTATTCCATTAGAAAATCTATTATATTGTGGTTTAATGCAATATGAATTATGTTTTGTTAAACAAGGTAGAAAGTATAATAATTCATGTATATTATGAAATTGCTAGTACCACATGTCCCCATTTAACATCAGCTAAGAAAAGTAGAGAGAATTAATAATAGTATATACTTCAAATTTAAATTAAATAATACATAATACCATACCAACTGAACACAATCAATCATTTTTTCGATATATATACACATATATATGTAAAAAAAATATAAATATATGTATACAGATGTGCAAACAAATTTCACAGTAAACTACAGGTATGACAGCTTGATATTAAAATCATATGATAATTAGTAATAATTTGAGGAAGAATACATTTCAAATATTCAATCAAGTCTAATAACAACATCAATAAAGAATGCTATAAAATAGAAGAAAATACACTTCTCAAAATTTCTTTTTTTTATAGATCATCTAAGTAGAAAAATATATTTATAATTGTATGGATTATTAATTAGAAAAAAATGAATGCATAATGATCTTAATGTAGAATAAAAGAAATATGTTTAGCATAAAACATATGCATTAGCTATTACACTAGCTCGTGTTTAATCGAACGTTTCTTCATATCTATTAATTTTCTAGTCTAAAATATTCTCATGAACATACTTGTAATTTTTTCTTTAGAAAGAAAAAACGACATTAGATATGTTAATATTCAACCAAATTCCCAAATAACATAAAATCTGTTATTTATTCATGTCGCAATACATAATACTGTTAATATTACTACCCAAGTTTATAAAGATACATTCATTATTGATACTGATTTTGTTTGCAATAAACAAAATTAAACATTTTATACACACACTGCTAGTTTACAGATAATACGCAAATTTTCATTAGCATTGTTCAAAATGTATTTATAACTAGTGTTATGTTCTTAAAATATATTTATAACAAGCCAAAGACAAAGCAATATTATGCATCAAAATGATAAAAATATTAGTCATATTATCACTTTATCATTAAATGAGTTGGATGCTAGGAGAAAGCATTTAAACTATATTTAATTATATGTTTTGCTTAGCTTTCTTTTATAATTATTAATTTAATTATTTAGATTTAACATAGTTCTTGAGAAAAACATTAAGAGATAGAATTGTTATTATAAGCAAATCATATGTGCTATGATAAGCTATATATATATGTGTGTGTGTTTATATATGTATATATATATGTGTGTGTATACATACATATATCTATACATATATATATAAATATATTAATGTTACAGTAATATATTTACTATCGAAACTGATACTTAACAATTATGAAAAGTACTTTAGTATAAGTGGTATCATCATACCAATGACTTTCCTATGTAAATAAAATATAATTTTTTTTTTATTTCTTTCTGATTATAAAATCATTAATCGTTAAAAAAGGCACCTAATACATATATGCATACATATTGAATTATATGCCTTTTACACAAACAACGATTTTATGGACCTAATGTTCTACTACACTTAAGTTTTCTATGTCTAAAAAAGTTAAATTTGTTATATCATTGTTACTTATAATGCGTAACTATATTGTTGTTCAGCATAAAACATATGTAAGTTATACTGTGTAATTTTAAATTTATTGCAATGAATGCATACATTCAGAGCATTGTTTATTATTCAAAATGTTATAATAAAACTATTATTGGCAGACTTATATTCGATTGTTCATGTTAAAAAAAGTCTTTGGTTTTTGATATAAATGTTCAAGAAAAACAAAAAAAAAAGAAAAACAAAAAAGAAGACATTGCCAATATTGTATATAAAGTGTTGTTTTACTGAAGTTTTTAAAAATATATCTAAGCTATCTAAGATTTTAAGTGTAAGTTTTGATTTGGAGAAAAAATGATATCAGTGTGAAAACATTGATAATAGAATATAAAACGTATATAATATAATATTCATGGGTCAATAATACATTATGTCGTCTATATGAGTAAATACTTTTAAACAGATACGATCTATTTTCTCCTTTTATTTATTATATTTTATCCCTTTGTGCTTATCTACAACGAAAAAGTTGTCATTGCGCGACGATAATGTTTATATGTGTGAAGATGTAAACACATCAAACACAAGTAAGCGAGAAACACAACAGATCATACTTTTCCGAATATATAGATTACTAGAAGTGTTATATGGTATAACTTGATATTGTTTTCAGAGATTGGTATGTGTTTATCATTTTATAATAATAGAGAAGTAGTTAATCAGATATGTGAATAAAGTCTTTTTTTAAAACTAATTATTCATTACTTTGCTTATATATATATATATATATATATATATATATATATATATATATATATTCTCATATATATAATTTTCTATCATTTACTTATATTTTATAATTTTAGTTATTTGATAATATCTAATTTCGATTAAGACTGTTCATCAACTCTGGTTTTTTAATAATTTATAACATCAATGAATCCAGACATAATTTTTGATCGATTTTGATAATAAAAGTCTCATTTTTAAAAACAATGGTTTGAGCGAGAATATGGCTTTTTCTGAACTTTTGAAAAGGCTTTAATTTTTTTGAAAAAAATTCATCAAAAAATGTTCTTTCGAGAATATACACAAAAAAAATTCTTCAAAAATTTAAGAAAGCCATTTTGCTTAAACCTTTATTTTTCATTTCAAAACATAAATCTTTATTATCTACTTTGTCAATTGTTGGTAAACCCGGAATCTTCGTTATTGATCGCTCAGGTCATTTCGGGAACGCGTGTTAACGTTAGATTAGTCACCGGTAATCACATTCACGTATGTTCGCGCGCGCTGTTAAGTTCTTACCGTACATTTTGTTTTATTACTTGTTGATTGAAATTTCGATTAGAAAATTGCGAACAAATTTTAGAATAGAATCATCGTTACGAACATCAGAAGCAGCAACCTCCATACGATATTATTTTCGATATAATTTGTTATAGTTTTTTTGATATGCTTTCTTTCTATTGATCTGTTGCTTAAATAAATCAGTTATATGAGTAAGTTTTACTAGTTACAAAAAATATATATAGTTTATACAAAAAATCAACAAACATTTCTTAAGTAATATATCTTTAAAGAAGTATAATCTGTTACGGGTATAATCTACAGAAGCTTATAAACCGATGCAATAGAAAAATAGTAATCTCATATTGTGCTTGTAGTTCATATTCTATCCATATCTAAATACATATACTTAAATTACATATGCTTCGTGTAAAAAGTGATAGACATTTAGAAAATTTTTTATTACATTCTCACATATGAATATATTTATTATATATTTAAAAGACAAATTCGACGATTTGTTGATAAAATCTTTTCAATTAAAAAGAATCGTTTTTATTGGAGATGAATATATTCATTATGCGTAAAATAATGTTAAATAAAATATAATATATTCGCGCTTCTTCATATGATACTATATCTTATAATCAATAGTAAATGTTCTTGTGTGTAAATTATCTATAATATAATGCAGTAAATTTTATTTATAAATTATTATATTTTTTGGTATGTTTATTATAATCATTAATTTGATTTGATTAAATTTTATCTTATACATAAACAACGAATATATAGTAATATAAAATGTGATCTGATAGTGCAGTACTTAATAGTACTCGACATGCGGTATAAACACTTTTTCTAAGTTATTGTTCTATACGTGTAATTTTACGGATATTGTTATATACATTGTCATTATACATTTCTTTTTTTTAAATTTATTGTTTAATAAAACTAAACAAATACCTAATGATTTTATAATATCGAAAACAGGCATTAATCATTAAGTATATATTATAACCTATAATCAAGTTAAAACTTCAGTGATCATTAAAGATTTCATATCATTCTAATTAATGTACTATGTTTCATTACGTACATTTATAATATAATATTTAAAGAATAATAATAATAATAATAATAATAATAATAATAACAATAATAATACTCTAGAAATAACATTTTTTTTAAAAGAAAAAGATGGCTAAGATCAAAACTCAAGAAAAGATAATAAAGCCAAAAAGCAAATCAACCAACAATCCATTTAATACTAAAAAAGAGGTCAAAGCTAAATTGCCGATATTTAATTCAATGATTACTGCAGTATGTATTGGTATTGCTGCATGGTTCAGCTATAAAGGTTATCTTGAAACTAGAGTAAATACGCCGTACGATATAGAAAAGGTATGGAATTTTCTTTAAATGGATATTTAAACTATTTAAAGATTTTATTGAATTAACTAAAATTAGTTTTGAATGTAATTTAGCTGGTAACCATGGCTGGCTTGGATATCCCAGATAGATATTGGGGTACTTATAGACCTAATGTTTATTTTGGTATGAAAACAAGAGATCCACATTCTTTGGTAACTGGACTAATGTGGTATTCTCCTCAACATCTACGACAAGACGGTACTGGTCTTAGACACTGGTGTGAACAGGGTGATAATTTAGATAGGTAATATAATGCTCTTATATCTTTTAATTTTTAATTTTTGATGGAATATATTAATTAAGTTTAACTATAGATATGGTTGGTTGGAACACGATGGAAGGACATTTGGAGTCCAAGAAATAGTAGACTCATCTGTAATTTTAACAACAACATTTGTAAAAAGATTAAGTGGTCAATATGGTGGAGATTGGACAACAAAAATTAGTGTAAATTCTAAAAATTCAAAAAAACTTGAGCAGGAAATCTCTTTGCTATTTTATATTGCTACTGAAGAAAATACTAAGGGATGGATTGAAGTGAATACTGATAATGATGATACTTTAACAGGAATGACAGGGAATACACAGGGCTTAGGCTCTTTTAATATTAATATACATGCCACGAAAGGTACTATTAAAGAACATTCATTCTTGTCAACAATATCACCAAGTTTAACTGCTTTAAAGGAAACTGTTCTTAAAAATCTGAGAGTAGCATCATATAAAGGAACTAACAGAAAACATATAGTACTATCTGGTGAACAACTTTCAGTATTGCCGGATGGAATTAAGGAAAAACCAAATTTTATTGTTACACAAGTAACAGGGAAAGTTCCTTTTGAAATTGAAATTAATTATGAATCAGAAAGTTTTTCTAATAGATTAAATAAATTAAGTAATGATGTATATGATCAAGCATTGCAAAAGCAACGCGAATTATTTGATGAAAAATTTGAGAATATTTTTAAATTAAAATCTAAAGGTTATTCCAGTGAAGAAATTTCTTTTGCAAAAATGGCATTTTCTAACATGATAGGTTCCATAGGTTATTTCTATGGAAGTTCTCAAGTTCAAAGTGTTCATACCAAAGGTCCTGTGCCTTATTGGAAAGCATCTTTATATACTGCAGTACCTAGTAGAAGCTTTTTCCCTCGTGGTTTTTTATGGGATGAAGGATTTCATGGCTTACTTATTTCAGCATGGGACTTAGAAATTGAATTAGATATTATAAGTCATTGGTTTGATTTAATGAACATCGAAGGTTGGATACCAAGAGAAATGATCTTAGGTTCTGAAGCATTGGCAAAAGTTCCGGATGAATTCGTAACGCAGATGAATACAAATGCAAATCCTCCAACATTCTTTTTGACTTTATATTATATTCTCGAACATAAACAACAAGAATTGTTAAGTAAGCATTTTCATCTTCTTGATAAATTATATCCACGTCTTCAAGCTTGGTTTAATTGGTTTAATACAACACAAATTGGTGAGTTGCCAAGTACATATAGATGGCGTGGTAGAGATACTGATACTATCAGAGAATTAAATCCAAAAACTCTTACATCCGGATTAGATGATTATCCTAGAGCTTCACACCCAAATATTCATGAAAGACATGTTGATTTACGTTGTTGGATTGCATTTGCTGCAAATGTTATGTTTAAAATTACTGAAATCTTGAATCCTTCTTATAATAAATACGAAGAGACATTTCATTACTTATCTGATAATAATTTGTTGAATAAACTACATTGGTCACCTAATACACAAACTTACTCCGATTATGGTCTTCATACAGATAAAGTCGTGTTACAGAAACCTTCTTTACAACCTAATGCACAACCTTCAGAAATGATTCGAGTTGTCTTAGATGATCCAAATTTAAGATACATTGATTCTTCTTTTGGTTACGTATCCTTATTTCCATTTATTTTACATATTATTGATCCTAATTCTCTACAACTAGAAAAAGTTCTACAAGATCTAACAGATCCTGATCTTCTCTGGACAAAATATGGATTAAGATCACTTGCAAGAACATCGCCGCTTTATATGAAATACAATACTGAGCATGATCCACCTTATTGGCGTGGTACTATTTGGATAAATTTAAATTATTTAACAGTTCGAGCTGCTCATTATTATTCGAAAATTGAAGGACCTTTCCAATCAAAAGCAAAAAAAGTGTATGATGATCTGAGACATAATATAATACAAAATGTTATTAAACAATACAAACAAAGTGGCTATATATGGGAAAATTATGGAGATACATTAGGTAATGGAAAAGGCAGTCATCCATTTACGGGTTGGACATCATTGGTGGTTTTACTTATGGCAGAAATCTATTGAAGACTATTTTATTACTTATGAAATATAACATATTCTTAGATACTAACATAATTAAACAGGAAAGAAAAAACAAAAGAAGGTTCCTTCAAGTTAATGAAGATTTTTACATCTTGTTACAAAAAATTTTTAAATAATAATAATAATAATAAATTGATACAAAAATGATTTCAAAAAATTGTTTCTAAATATATTAAAGTAAATATGTAGTTTTATTTGTTAAATAGTACATAGGTAACTTGTACAGCACAATCCATTTAATATTCAGATATTTGTATATTTGTGCGTAATTCTCTATTTATATAGTGATAACAAAAATAACAACTAAAAAATAGAAAACTCAGTCTACACTATAGCATTGATCTGTCCACACTTTACAAGACAAATATATATATGTTCATTATTATTGTACTAGATATACACATTACTTTAGTATACTTAGAATAATGTGAATGTGGCATGAACGACAGTGACATAAACATTATACAGGTCTTATTCCAAAAATATTTGAGATGTTATATAATAAATCACTTTGATTTATGTTGTAATATGCTATCTAATTATAAATATATATTCTTATCTTTTTTTTTTCTAACAGCCAATTTAAAAACATATATATTAATGTAAATTTATTCCTCATTATTCTGTATTAACTTTTAAAGTATTTTTAATTATATAAAATGAACAAGAATTTTTTTTTTATTACAAAGAAGTTTATTAAAATAATTGGTATGTATTTATTACAAAATTATATAATTTAAAGAACAATTGAAATTATTTTAATTTACGATCTAACATGATAAGAACGTATCTTGCCACTTTCAGACACTGGCTGTGAACTGTTCAAATTTACTTGTAATTTACTTTAAATAAATATATTTACTATCATATCTAAATTCTAATATTCTATAATTTTTTTCACTTTCCAACATTTTTCTATGAAGCTTCTATGTCACTAAAAATTTCTTTTCTTAAAATTATTCGAACGAATAATTGAATTTCGAGCGTATGGTAGGGTAATCTCGAATCTCGCATGCGAGATTCGAGATGTGATTTCTCTCTCGCGAAATAATCGATAATTTCTTTCAGAGCTCGTCAGAGCTCATCTAAAGAA
This sequence comes from Vespula pensylvanica, assembly GCF_014466175.1. Classification (NCBI taxonomy): domain Eukaryota; kingdom Metazoa; phylum Arthropoda; class Insecta; order Hymenoptera; family Vespidae; genus Vespula; species Vespula pensylvanica. The sequence goes on along the minus strand of NC_057687.1, from coordinate 7,109,796 downwards.
TAGGTGTGTGACTGCAGGAATACAGTCTTCAATTTTTGAAGTTTTTAGATTAAAACTGTATTTCTACTAATTATGGAGCCCTATGACATGATTGTCAATCAACCTGTGGTAATCGACAATGTGAGTGTTTGATTGTGTAGGATTAAATGGAGGCGAATCCTCACTGTCGTTCTGCGAATGTGTCAAACTCTGAGTCAGGCCATATTGTCGGCCGTAAACTTTGTCGACATTTCTACATATTTGGATATAATATCATATATCATAAGTATATTATAGAATAAAATTAATTATACTACATATTTTTTTTTATTCCTGTGTTAGTACCATATCGATTTTATTGTAAAATTGAGATATTTTCATTGAATGCGAATGCGTTCTGCAATTAAAATCGATAATGGCTTTATGAAAAAAATTTTTCTTATTTAGGGTTCTGGTGTTATCAAGGCCGGTTTCGCAGGTGACCAATTACCAAAATGCAGGTTTTCAAATTAGTAAGTCTATTAATCTGTACTGGTTCATTAAAATTCATAATGAAACTCTCTTTATTTAGAGGTTAATGACAGGTGGCGACTTCGAGCTTGTCATTCGAAGAGAAGCAAATTTTGATAGCTTAGGCATTATTTATTATATTGTAGGAATTTTCTGTTAAGCATTCTTTAAACTGTTAGAAGTTCAACTTATTAAACTGTTATCAGTTATCACTTTTATAGATTTTTGTTAATATTTTATCATTATAATTTCTTACAGTATTGGAAGACCAAAACATGTACGTGTTATGGCTGGAGCTTTGGAAGGAGATCTTTTTGTGGGTCCAATAGCAGAAGAACATCGTGGTCTGTTATCTATACGTTATCCAATGGAACATGGTGTTGTCACAGATTGGAATGATATGGAAAGAATCTGGACTTATGTTTATAGTAAAGATCAATTAGCAACTTGTTGTGAAGAACATCCAGTTTTATTAACAGAGGCACCACTTAATCCTAGAAAAAATCGTGAAAAAGCTGCAGAAATATTTTTTGAATCATTTAATGCCCCGGCTCTATTTGTCTCTATGCAAGCTGTACTTAGTTTGTAAGTGATAAATCTATAATACTGCAGTTATATAAATTTTTAAATGTTTGTATGATCTTTTCTTTTTATACATGTATAATAGATATGCCACAGGAAGAACTACGGGAGTAGTTTTAGATGCTGGAGATGGTGTAACGCATGCAGTACCTATTTATGAAGGTTTTGCTATGCCTCACAGTATAATGAGGGTAGACATAGCAGGTCGAGATGTTACAAGACATTTACGATTATTGCTACGTAAGGAGGGTATTAATTTTAAAACCACAGCCGAATTTGAAATTGTTAGAACAATTAAAGAACGATCTTGCTACTTAGCAAGTAATCCACAAAAGGAGGAAACTATTGAAACTGAGAAATTTCAATATGTTTTACCTGATGGAAGTCATTTAGAGGTAATAAAATTATTTACTTTGTTAACATTATAAATTACTTTATATCATAGAAATATATTCTTTTAAAATAGATTGGTCCAGCCAGATTTAGAGCTCCTGAAGTGCTCTTTAGACCAGATCTGATTGGAGAAGAATGTGAAGGAATTCACGAAGTACTAATGTTCTCAATTCAAAAATCAGATTTGGATTTGAGAAAAGTATTGTTACAAAATATTGTATTATCTGGAGGATCCACACTATTTCGTGTATGTATAAATTAATGTCTATACATATGAAGTAAATAATAACATAGTGTGTATGTTAACTATAACACATTGCATATTTTGTTCAGGGTTTTGGTGATAGACTATTGTCAGAAATTCGTAAAATGGCATCAAAGGATATTAAGATCAGGGTAAGTTCTTTAAGATGATTACTATTATTATACAATATAATTAAAGCTTAATTTTTAAGTCTTTACTGACATAACATAATTACAATATGTTGTGTATGATAGATATCAGCTCCCCAAGAACGTCTATACAGTACTTGGATTGGAGGATCTATTTTGGCCTCTTTAGATACATTTAAGAAAATGTGGGTTAGTAAAAGAGAGTATGATGAAGATGGTATTAGAGCAATTCATCGTAAAACATTCTGAACATAATTTAGAAAACTTACAGGTAATATATGAAATAATTTTAAGTAAAATACAAATAATGGCACACTCGAAACAAACAAACATATTTATCATGTTATTCATACTTTCACAAACTTTTGTTGTCCTTGTTTTTTCTTTTCACACAATTTGTGTGCAAAATATATTTCAAGGGATTAAGAAATACATATGAGTATAAGTATGGTAGACAAGATAAAAACAGATTTTTTTAAATGCTTAATACATCTTATGTGAAACATGAGTTTTTAATAATGTATTCTCAAAGAGAAATCACATCATCTTAATGTCAAAATAATATTTTCTGATCCCTTAGAAATGTAAATAAAGCCATGTTTGGCCACACATGATTATAAAGAGATATTAAATAACATTTATTTTAAATGTTATGTTTCAATTTTGATAACTTATATATTTATGTTTTCTATTGTACTTTTTGTCACTAGTTTTTTCAATGCAGTAGTAAAAAAGTGCTTTAACTGATCTATTTCGTATGAGATCAACTTATGTATTTTCATGTGCAGTAAAAGTTTTGCAGTAAAATATTTGTAAATATGTATGCTTTCATAAAATAAATCTACAGTCTTTACAAATACATATTTCTCTGTCAACTTTTGTAATCACATATTATTATTATCTATTGTGCTGCTTCGTACAAAAAAAAAAGTAATTTTTGCTAATATAGTATCACTTCACAATGGTAATGTATCATTTAAGAAGTAATTATTAACTTCTATTTTATGTGTGAGAAACTAAGATGTACATTGTATCGTACACTTCAACTGTGATACAAATAAATAATCAGGATTTATTTAAATTTCTTATGAGAAAAAATATACAATATATATGAATTAGAAGCATATAATTAATCTAGAAAATTAAATAATTGATCTAGTCTCATTTACAGCAATATTAAGATGTATCAATGCTATATGCAACATGATCTTTATTGGCATATTATTATTATATCATTGTATGTGATCTTATTATGAATGATATTAAAGTGAATAATGCAAAGCCTAAAATAAAAATACAAAAGTGACATTCCATTTAATTAATAAACATTGTGATGTGTTATACTAACAGTATTGCGTATAATTGATATTTATAGTATTTATACTGTTTCCTTTTTTTTATATAGAAGTTTTCAAATATTTAACTTATGTACTTTTATTTAAAATAAATATAATTAGACGAAGAATGGATATTGCGTAATTAATAATAAAATAATATGAAATAACCTACACTATGCTTCAATAAGTTTATTTGCAAGAACTGTTATGTATATAAAAATAAATATATTTTGCTATATTGATTTAAATGTAAGAATATATTCACACTAATATAAGAGAGATCTACAATTTCACTTTTCTTATTTATATTTTAAGTGAATTTAAATTTTTTATAAATTGTAATAAATAAGTTATATAAAAGAAAATATATTTCTATATATCAAACAGTTACGTAAATTTACCAAAATATTAGATTTTTGTGTAAATTTTAACTTTATCTAAAACCTAAATTGCGTCGCCTATAAAATTGTTCTTCATGTATAACAGGAATTCCAGTTATCATATATATTAAATTATCAATTAATTCACCAACAAAGGTATAACAATATAAACATCCAACTAATATACCACCAAGATGCCCAACAAACGAAGAATTTGGTACTAAAAGATGTATTAATGCTAGTTCAACCCAAACTGCTATTTTACTTGGTACCCTTAAGCCACCAATATCATGAGATCTATCATGTTCTTCACAGATAGTTATCACTTTTAATGCAAATAGTACAGAAGAGAAACCAATTGCACACATCGTGTAATATCCATAATCTCCTGTGAATTGCATGAGCACATACGCCAAAAAGACATACATAGTGCTACATCCAAATGATAATAATGCAAGCAATAATACGAAATCAGTTGTTCCATACATAAGTTCCAAGTATGAGCCTTTCAGTATAAAAGATACCATATTATAATAAAGATGCATATCTGATCCATGTTCGAAATTTGATACTATAAAAGAACGCCAATCACGGTATTTAAATAATTTTACTGCTGATATACATGCATCTTCTGCATTCCACGGAACTTTTATTAAGCCTGTATAAAGTAGAGCCTAAAAATATTAAGCATAAATTAATAATTAAATACATTACTTATAATACTATATTTAAGATAAATATATCTAATGTATATCAAAATTTATAATTTTACCTGTAGTATCACTCCAATTAAGGTAGCCGGAGGTATTCTATCAACACCAAAATTTATAGCCTGCATACATAATAAATACAAGCCATATTGTAGGCCTTGTTGACGTCTTTGAACAGGTCTCATGATAATCGTTGATTAAAAATTATGCTATTCGATGATATTGCATCTCTTTGAATGGTTTTAAACTAACCTTTAAATTTTTATATTTTATAATATGTTGCAATACATTTTCTAGCATCATTCGTAAAATGGTTATAACATATACATATAATACAGTACTGCCAATATTCGCATAAAATATATCTTTCTAATAGCTTTTGCCCGCCTGTTGAAAATATTTAAATTTTCAGATTGTCAGATATATTGTCAGTATAATTAATGAAAAAAGTATTCCAAATACTTGATACGTTTTGATAGATTGAGTAATATGTAAAGTTAATACATGTGATAAGATCGGTATTATTATATATTATTATATATTATTAATATATAGACAACGCAAGAATACTATAAAACTTATTGGATGCATTTAGTGCATTTAATGTATTTAAAGTAACGATCTTACATTTAAAGTAAGATTTCATTTAAAATTATCTAAATCGAGTATCTTATAAAAAACATTGTATATTTATAAAAAAAAAATTGGAATTCATAAAATATCAGAAGTGATATCAACGCCATCGTGTAGAAACCAGCTTGGACACCCTGATAGAAATCTTTGATTCTTTATATAAAGAATGGTATATTTGACCGGTATCCAAATTGTTAATTGTTTAAAAAATGGCTGTAACATTGTGTAAACTATCTCGATTCTCAAGAAGTTATAAATATTTAAAGAATTATGATAATTTTAATATAAATAATCGTTCGTCGTCGTTTTGTACAGTAGCTCAGCAACCAAAATCAAGAAATTTATTAAAAATCGGCATTATAGGTGCAACTATTGGTGTTATAGGAGGAACAGGTTATTCTTTTTATAAAATTAGTGAAGACAGAAAAAATTTAGCTTTAGATGGAACACCTGTAAATCCAACCCAAATATTAAAACATAAACCATCTATTACACCATCTAGAAAGGTATTTTTAATACTCTAAGTTTTCATTAAGATCAATAAGTATAGATGGATATTAATAAAAGTTATAATTTCTTTTGTATAATTTTATTTCATTAATAGGTCACTTTTCCTGTAAATACAACTGGATTAAAACTTACATTGTATCAATATCAAACGTGTCCTTTTTGCTGTAAAGTAAGTGGTCATATACAGTTATAATATTATAATATTAATAGATAAAATTTTTAGTTCAGTTTATTTTTAAGTTAAATACATGGATAATTTTTATCACAATAATATAATTCTTATAAAATTGGATTTAGGTTAGAGCTTTTTTAGATTATTATGGAATATCTTATGATGTGGTCGAGGTGGATCCAGTATTGCGAAAAGAAATTTCTTGGTCTTCTTACAAAAAAGTACCAATACTTCTTGTTCAAGTAAAAGATGGTTATCAACCTTTGAATGATAGTTCAATGATTATATCATTACTGTCGTCTTATATGCAAGATAAATCTCAAAATATCTCAGAATTGGTAGAATATTATCCAAACATAGCTATGCATGATAATGAAGGAAAATTTAAATATGAAATTATGAATAAATATTTCCTTATGTATAATAAAATGCCTCCTGAGGATATTTCAATGAATGCTATAACGTAAGTAAAATATTGGAAATGTATTTTATATGTATAGTGTTTTGAAAGCTTTTATAGAAAACATTCCATATAATGAAAGATCATTTGTAAAAAGTATTATGAAAATCTCTCTTTTTTATATGTATATTTTATTATTTCATTAGAGAAGAACGTAAATGGAGACAGTGGACGGATGATGTATTAATTCATACTCTTTCACCAAATGTATATAGGACATTGAATGAAGCATATGAAACTTTTGAATGGTTTTCTGAGGTGAATATATTAATTATTTAAAAATAAATGTTATTAAGATGTAACAATTAAAACTTTAATCCAGGTTGGTCACTGGAAAGAATATTTCCCATCATGGGAACAAATGTTAATAGTTAATGTAGGAGCATGTGCTATGTGGTTGATAGCAAAACGTTTGAAAAAAAGACACAGACTAAAGGAGGATGTTCGCCAATCATTGTATGATGAAGTAAACAAGTGGTTAAAAGAAGTTCATGTAAATGGAACTCCATTTAGGGGTGGTCACAATCCAGACCTTTCAGATCTTGCAGTATATGGTGTTCTAAAAAGTATTGAAGGATGTTCTGCTTTTAAGGATTTATTAAAGAATACAAAGTTATCTAAATGGTATAATGCCATGAAAGAAAGAGTTGATTCATATGCTGGAAGTACACTTGTAAATGGTTAATTTATTCATTATAGAGTTCTGTGATTTAATTCAATTTTCTTCAAAAAGAAAATGTAGTATTGTATTAAAATAATTGTAAAGTGATTTATGAATTTATACAGATTAACTTTATTTTATTTCTTGCACAATTACAAAGTTAACCAATAAATAATTTCAACTGTTTATTTATGAGCTATTTACTTTACACAGCACATGGTAATTGACGATATGTTAACTTAAAACCTTTATTTTGTGCATCATTTAATTCATTCTCATTTGTAACAACATAAAGTACAAATGGTTTTAAAGTAGCTGAAATATTAATAAAATAAATATAGTAACTTTAACTTAATATTATATGCAATGCAGAATATATCAAAACATACTTGTAATATAATTACCATTATATTTAATATAACTACGAATATACTTAAATGAGATTGAGACTTATATACATACATGTTTTAGTTATAAAAGCATTTCCACAAAAACGTTCTGTATTATCAGGAATACCATCCTCACTTGGATTTGGTATAATAACAAAATCATCAATACAATCTAATCCAGACTCTGCTACTGCAGAAGTACCTATGATAACAATTCAGCATTATTTATATATTTTATTATATTATATTTGTATACAATTTACCTATTATAGTTGGATCCAAAGTACTTGTATCTCCAGAAATAGAAAATGAATTTATATCACTTTGTGACCACTGGATGCTACAATAACCTAAAGCCATTCTAACGCAAACACCATAATTTAAATTAACCATTTCTCTAGTTCCCACCATAGGTGCTGGAATATTTTACATTTTTGTGTAATATATCAATTATACATAAAATTACTGATTTCTATACTTACATCTTGAGTTCACAGTTGTACCATAGTTGAAACTTGTTACAGTATCAGATGTTGATTTATAATATTGTAAACATCCATTAGGAGCTAAAATATACCATATAATATTTCTAATCTTTTTTAAATATTTTAATAATTTTATGAACAATAAAAAATTATTAAATTTTTTTTACCTCTCCATAAAGAATCGCACGCTATTTGCTGTATTCTTATATTCCAACGACGATCAAATGCATAGTCTGCATTTGTTCCTATAGAAATTGTAATTGGAGAGGCTCCATTAAAATCTACATACACTGTAAAATATATGAAATATAATAATTATTTATTGTTTTTATAATTTCCAATTATTTTTATAATAGTTATACCATGTTGATTAGAATTTTCTCCACATATACGAGGTACTGATGATGATGCTCCAGTTATTAAAAATAAATCATAATCACATGTTCCATTCATATTAGGTTGAGCAAGACTAAAATCTATAAAATCTAAACGTATCTGTAAATATGATAGATTTTTAATAATGATACATATATTAAAATTAGATTAAAAGTAAATTATGTCTACACCAATACCTGACATATGTCAGAGTTACATTTATTTACTGTTATTGTACAACGTTCTCCTCCTTTATAAGTAGTAGGATAGCCTGGATTAATGAAGTATGTATTATTTATATTTGTAGTAGACCCACATGTCTTTTGAACTGTAAAAAAAAGAAGTATAAGTAATATTTATATATATGTACATTTATTATTTATTATTTAAATTAAATTATTTAAATATTGATATTTATATATTTGTATGTAATTTAATATAATTATAATATAATGTATTTTTGACTTGTATTATATACATTGTATATAATATATAATATACTTACAAACACAACAAATACCAAGACCATTTGCACATGTACCAGATGGAGTACCACCATAGTTATAACATTCTCGCCGTGTAAAACATGTACCATTAAGCGAATTACTTGCTAAACATTGAGAGTTCGCAAATCGTATAACACTAAAGAATGGAAAAACTGTACAAAAGTATATAATTACTTACAAATGTTATATTTTTAGAAACTTATTATCAAATTATAAATACAATAAATAGAAGAATATAAGATAACACTTACATTTTTTCTGACGGATCATGTAAGGATTATACGATATTTTTTCCATAACTTCATTAGTCATTAAAGTATTATTGTGATCAAAAAATTGACCAGTTACAAAAGAAAATATACCAAATAATACAGCTAACATTATACTGAACATCTCTAAAAGATTATCTGACTTCTCTGCATTCTGTAGAACTAGTAACGGTCTTTATTTGCTTGGGCTCTCAGAATAATTAGCAAGTTCTTGAAAATACCACCTGGATACCATATAATGTAATATAACTGTAAAGTGAAAATGTATTATGTGTAACTTTAATACAGTTTTTATCTAAAAAAACTTTTTACTTTATATTAATAAAATACATAATTTTTTACAATTAAAATAATCATTTTTGTGTTATATTAATATTAATATTAATATTAACTACCTACTTTATATGATTTTCGAAGTTGTTCCGTTAATATCAAATGAATATATATATATACAATTATATATTTTACTATAGTCTTTTTTTATACACCTTAAGAATTCTTAACAGTAATAAAATCAATAGTTATCTAACATATCATAAAATGATATAAATTCTTAAAATATTTTCTCATATATAAAAAATTTATGATCGTAATTTTTCATGTATTTGTTTAATTTTATAATTTAACTATGTGACGTGTGTGAAGTTCTGCAAAATGGGCAATGACCATATCTTAGTAATGCCAATTCATAATCATCTGAATGAAATAGCTGAAAAATAAAAAATATTATTTATAAAAACGATACAAATTATCTGGATTAAATAATCTAATATATTACTTACTTTTAAACAAGATTTACATAATGTTACTTGAAGATCTGGCAAAAGATTTCTAAAATATTTTGTTTTGAATGGTTTGGGCCATTTGACTATTAAAACCGTCGAAGGATCCATACTTTTTAATACACTTCGTCCAACGATAACCGTGGAATCGTCTATCTTCTCCTAATATTATATCGTAAGTAATTAGTAACATAAACTAGATTCAAGTCAACTTAATAGATGTTTCAAAAATGACTTATTATACCTCATATTTTATTAAACGCGCTGTAAAAAGGTCTGTTTCATTAGAAAATACAGTAAGTTGATCTTCTGTAGTTGATATACTTGATAATGACAATGGTTCTTCTATTAACTTCTCTGCTTCTTGATCAGTAATTCCTTCCTCTAACTCAAATTCGACTAATGGAAGAATTTCTGCAATAGTACACTATTATTGATACTACTGATATATTGAGATTGATTAAAATGTATAAATTCATAGAATGTTATCAATGTTATCATTTACCAAACATAACAAATGAGTATTGGAATTTAAGGCCACATTGTATACATTTGCTACCAATACTATTATCTACTGGTAAAAGTGGATTAAATGTTGAGCATTTATAGCATAATGGTAGTAGTTCTTCAGGATCTCTGTACGGATAAGCTCTTGCAGCTAAAGTAGAAGTTTCAACTTGTGCAAGAAGATTTTTAGAAATTTTCATTGAACGCAATTGTTCAAGTAATTGCATAACTAATTTATTGGCGCCTAACAAACGAGCTTGCTTGATGAGAGTATACATTATTTTAAGTTTGGATACACCTTCTAATTGAATCCCTTGTGTTTTTAAAAGTAAATATCTTGAAATGTTAAATAATGCTTCCGGCATCAAAGATGTGAATGGTTCGTCCTTAAATAAAATAATATTTCATTAAAAACCATTCCAAAATTCATCAAAGATCTACCTTACCAAATATTTATGTATTTCATGATATGCATAATAAATGTCAGCTTTGTTATAATAAGATAAATACATAGTTTTTATTTCTTCCGTATTTTTTAATAAATTAAGACTAAGCTGAGATAAAAGCCAGTAAAAATAACAAGCATCGCGGTATCTTTTCTCAGCTATGGCATTGTCTGCTAAGCTCGTGAGTACACTAACTGATTCTTCAGGTTGGCCAGCCATCTGAAAAGCTATAAAAAAAATATATAATAAAAATTAAGTTGACATATACTATTAAATTAATTAATTAAAAATACTATCACCTTCTTGTGCTTCAGAGAAACGGCCAGTTTCTGCTAACCATCTAGCATATGGTCCATATACTCGTGATTTTAATTTAGGATTTCTTTCTGCAAGTTCAAAAGCTTCAGGCCAAGCTTGTGCATCAATAAGTACATCTGCTACATCAGGGTCATCACCTAATCTACTAAAAATCTCAGCTGCACCATGAGTAGCTCCCAATTGTTTCAATATCTTAGCAATCAGAGATAAATTATCTCTATCCGATTTATCCAGTTGTCTACCAACTTTTATGAGCATATCAATCCAACCATATTCGGCAATGATATTAATAGCACGTTGTATATCACCGGCGGAAAAGAACATCTCCGCTGCTGCACGTGGTTCACCTAAACTCTTTGCCCATTCTGCTCGTCGACGTAATAAAATAGTACGATCCTGAAATTTAAATAAATAAAAAAAGTTAAATTAAGATATTTATTAAAAAAAAAATATTACATAGTAATAAAACAATTTTCAATTACCTGAGTATTACCACTTGCTATAAATTCTTGAGCAATATCAAACATACGTAAATCGGAATACATATCACGAGCATACTGCTGTAAACCTGCTTTTTGATATAATTTTGCTGCATCTCGTAATCTACCCATAGCTGCAGCAGCTATAGCCATACATGCTTCCTGACCCCATTCACCAGATTTTAATTTTTCTTCAACTTCTGATACAACTTCTATATATCTTAAGTTTTTTATACGAGCAAAAGCAGAATAGGCTATATTTAACTCTAAATTATCTAAAGCAGCAATCCCTAACGCTCGCCAATCTGATTCAGCAACACCAAGACATGCTACTTCATAAGCTTCTTTAAAAAGTTCGATGTCTAAATATTGATACATGAACAATGAGAGAGGTACCTGCATAAAATATTAATATGAAATAAATATTTCAATCTAAATTAATGTGATATATAAATAAAATAAATGTTATCTTTTATACCTCTAAAATAATAACAGCAGAACCATTTAAGCAATATAATTTTGATCCATTGTGACCAACAACGAATCCTGAAAATTTTTGTCGATATTCCGAAAAATTAGCAACTTTAATTGCAAGATAGTTGCTACCAGAAAAACACATTATGTCTTCAGAAGCACTATTATATGCAACACTTGTAACATCTTGGAAATCCTGTAATTTTTCTTCTGTATATAAATCAAATATGGAAAGAATTCCAGTTTCACTGACAACTGCCATTTTTTCTTTTAGAGAACTGATATCCAAGCACCTTACTGATCCTTCTACTTTTGCCAAATGTGCAGGGAATGGATTATCCAAATAGATCTTAATTACATGCCCTGTCTTTAAACCTAGTAGTGACATATTTTTTTTAATTATATTAATATATTAAATCATTTTTTACCTTAGTTAACTTACCTGTAATTAAGCATTCTTGTCCTGCTGGTCCCCCTACCACTTTTATATAAGTTATAAGATCATCAAGAATCCATTCTCTTTCAACAATACCAGTGAAAGATAGACATTGCAATCGCCTTTCCAAGCATAAAACTAAATGATTGGTTGTGATAACTAATAAGTTACAATTAATTGTTTGATTAAGTTTTTCGCGTATACGATAATGCATTCCCTCGTTGCTTCCAGATGGTTCATAAATTATTACTCTTTCAGGTAATTGAACAGCAAGTCTATTTCTGTACACGGCGATCCGACATACCTGAAAAAAAATTTACATTTTTAAACATTATAAAAAATAAAAAATTAAAATATTACAATGTTCACATATATGATTCATACCAAATCTTTGCACTTAATACGGACTTTCTGATTTGTTACTAAATGTTGTATTATAACATCAGTCATATTTTCTCTGTAAGCATATCTATCTTCATACAGTCCATGTACAATATTCCATGATAATTGTAAATAAGTTATTGTTCCATCTTGACAACCAAGTGCCTAAAAGAAAATTATTTAAATATTAAAGCAGGATACAGATAACTTTTTTTTTTTTTTTTTTTTTTTTTTAATAAAAATATAATAAAAAAATATCTTACAACATGTGAAGAAGATGGATGAACTGCACAACTCCAAATCCATGAAGAAAATGTATTGCCAACAACAGCAAGTTGTATACCATCATGAGTCATCAAAAGACATTGTTTGTTACTACCAGAAACAAGAATATATTGACCATCAGGAAAATATGTAATTTTTAAAGGAGTGAAGTGTACTGTTCTTTCTTTTCCAACAGGTTTTCCATTAATTGTGTAAAATGAAATAACTCCGTTCCATTCAGCAATACATAAGATGTCTGCTGCATCATCTCTATAAAATAATTAAATTACTTTTTTACTCTATATTACATATTCTATTTTTACATATAATTACATAACATAATGATACCGTAAAGGATTCCATGCTAAGCTCCAAATAGGTATACCACTTTGTCTTTCAATACGTGTTTTTTCTTCGCCATTCTAAATGTACAATTACAAAATTGAATATATCATTTATATCTAAAAACAATAAAATAACAAAAAATAATTAACCTTATTTCTGATAGATACATATCCAGTTGCTAAACCAATAGCTAAATACTGTCCATCTAAAGTCCATGCACAACAATTAACTCTTCCTCCTGACTTATGTTTCTGTACCGCTTTTTGTTCAGCTGACCAAAATGCAATATCAGAAAGAGAACAACTTAATAACTGATGTGATACAGGATTAAATTGCATTGCTTGAACAGCTTCATTGTGTCTATATATTTTTTATTGGAATGATATTATCATGTAACTTTGGTGATTCTTACAAATAAAATATTACAAATAAAACAAAACTTACGAATACTTCAATATTCCTTCTAATTTGAATGTCCATATAATAACACTTTTATCTGCACTACCTGATGCAAATCTTCTGCCATCTTTTGCATAACATACACAATATACTGTATCTTTGTGACCTATAATAATTATACATTACATTTCATTAAAAATACAGGCAATATAAAATACAAATTCATATCTTATAACATGTACTGAATATTATTACCTTTCAATGGTTGTACTAAAGCACCACCAGTTGTTTCGTAGACTAACACTTGACTTCCTGCAGCAACAACTAATTGTGTGCCATCAGGATTAAAACATAGATCATATATACTGAAAAAATGTTTAATTCGCATTAAAAATGTATGCGTTGAATAATTTTTAAAATACATTATATAATTTTAATAAATGTCTACCATTGTTCTAGTTTATCTTGAACTTTATCAACCCATGCTGGCTGTGCCCTCATTATATAAAAATGTATAGAATATATATATTTGATAATAATACTTGCAACAATGTTGTTTATTCAACGCGTTCAACAATATAGAACAACGTAGGATTTGTTTTGAAACTGTTTGGTTTCCACGGTAACAGAAATTTCAATATGGAAGAAAATGCATAAAATGAATATTCCAAAGAGAGGTAGTCTTCCGATTTGATCTATTTCGAATGAAAATGAACATTCAATATCAATTTATTATTACTGAATTAATTGAAATAAAATATATATATATGTTAGTTAGCGTAATTTGAAAATATGATATTCTATCTCCTCGTGAAAATGAACGTTTATATTTGTTGTTTTCTGGTTCCGTTGAAAAAAAATATCAATCGATATTATATCTCTCTGTCGATATAACAGTATTATCTAAACTGAACTTTTATTGGCCAGTAGTATAGAGGAATTTACTTCGTACTATTTGTACTAACAAGAGAGTAGTAGGCTTCTTCACTTAATTTCGTCAGAATCGAAGGAAACGAAAGGTAAATGTTATACGCCGTGAATTTAGCAAAATCATAAATATCTGTCCATGTGACATTAGTTGGGAGAACGTCTCCGAATGCGGTAAATCGTGTTGTCAAAGATCATAAGTTTTCGTCTATTTTGTTCCCTCTGTGACTAGATTTGAATAAAGAATTATTTGTATGTCTTCTTTTATCGCAGTCAAACGTCTAGTTTAACATGATCAAATTATTTTCGTTGAAACAAGCGAAAAAAGATGGCGAGTCACCAAAGGCTGGGACCCAGAAAAAGGCATCAGCAGCTCAGCTGAGAATAACGAAAGGTTCGATTCGGCGCAATACCATATCTATCGTTCTTATGAAACAATTACAATTGTTAAATGTAAAAATATTTATTTCCTTTTTTTTTATAGATATAAACGAACTTAATCTACCAAAAACATGTGGTACAGAGTTTCCCGATCCCGATGATTTACTGAGTTTTAAATTAATTATTTGTCCTGATGAGGTATGTAGAATTTAAAAAAAGAAATATATTTCATAATAGAATTAAATTATATAGTATAATAGTAATGATAATAACAACAATTGCAATAACAATAGAAAGGAAAGATAGTACCATCTTTATGTAATTATTTAATGTTACTGTTATATCTATTGCCTCTGCATTGTCTATCTGCATTCAATTATTTTCCAGGGATTTTACAGAGGTGGTAGATTTGTATTCAGTTTTAAAGTTGGACCAAATTATCCTCACGAACCACCTAAAGTTAAATGTGAAACTCAGGTTTATCATCCTAATATTGACTTGGATGGCAATGTGTGTCTCAATATCTTAAGAGAAGACTGGAAACCAGTTCTCACAATTAATTCTATTGTTTATGGACTTCAGTACCTTTTTCTAGTATGATTTTGATATTTTATAATTTTTTATTAATTTAATATATTATACATAATTAAGGACAGAAAGAGATAAAAGATAAACTTAAATCAGTTATAAAGTAAATAAAATTAACAGCAATATTATTGTAGGAACCCAATCCAGAAGATCCCCTTAATAAAGATGCTGCAGAAGTATTACAAAATAACAGAAGAGTATTCGAACAAAATGTAGCAAAAGCTATGAGAGGAGGATATGTAGGATCATTTTGTTTTGAACGGTGTCTCAAGTGATACAGTATCCTGTCATTGTTGCTGTATACATTTCTTTAGGGACTCACTTTGGGAAAAATATCCTAACATACAGGGCAAAGATAGGACTGCAAGTCCTGTCACTTGCGTGATCACTTTATACACATTTATTTTCTTTATGTTTTGCCAGGCCTATATACGTCAGTTTCATCAAATACTTTATATTTTTCATTAATAAACCTCTTAAAATGTTTAATACATAAAGTTTCCTTATTTAAATAAAATGAAGATACGTTTTGGCCATGGCATCATTTAGTGAATTTGGAATGCAATTGAAGAATGATAGATCAATTATAGTGAGCATTCCACTGATAAAATAGGTGTTGCTGACTAATTGATATTGAATTCTGAGTGGACCTTAGTCATTAGGTATACAAAACTTTTAGCTATATTTGTTTTTTTACCATCGTCATTTTCAATTTATGTATCATAATTTCATATCTCATTATTAATGTATGAAATTACCAGCAGCACTTATTAAGTTTTTCTTCAGTTCTTAATTACATATACATAATTTAATTTAAATAATGACTGAGGTGGAATGTAAGGCTGTTATAGAAAAACAGATATTTTATTTGGTTTGGCAAAGATTGCACATATAAAAGACATCAATTGCCATTTTTTGTCAATGGAGGACGTAAGAGTTGTAATATTTGTATGCATAAATACGTTCCATTTATATGCAATAAGAAATAATAGATGAAAGAATTTCCAATTACTATATAAGTAGACAATTGTAATTTCATAAAATTACTGAACAATTGCAAGGCATGATCTTTTATATCAATTGTTCATTCAAATGCCAAAGGCTTTTTAAAAATATATTCTAATTTCAAAGATATGTACATAAAAAATAAATAATGTTATATGCATTTTTGAAATTTCGGAAAATATATAAAATGAGATAATTTAAATAAATAAATTATCTTTATAATCATATATAAAAATATCATGCCATAACAATCTGTATTTACATATGTATGTATCCTCATAAAAATATTTCTCATAAAAATGTTTTACGTCCTCGAAATTGCGATCTTGTTAAATTTCATACCAAACCATAAAATGTTCTTTAATTTTAATGAATTAATTGATTTTTAGATTCGTTTTCATTTTTTTTTTTTTTTTTTTTTTTTTTATGACAATTCGTTATCTTTATATACAAGCGATATTAAGAAAGAATATATTATAAAAGATCAAAATTTTTTATTTGTAATTCTAAAATTATAATAAAATGAACAAATTTGTTTAAAAATTGGCTAATAATTTACTTTTCGGGAAAAAAGAAATAATTTAGATTCTAATTCTGATACATCACTGTGATCACTTTATAAGATAACATTAAAAAATTGAATTATTCACAGTATAGAAAATAATAAAGATACAATTGATAAACGAATAGATAAATAAATGATAATTACATATATATTAAATTCAGAGTTGAATAATAAATTTTTTCTTACCTTGAGTTACTACAATAATGTTATTAAAGAATCATGTCTTTACTAATTGATATACATTTCTATACAATATTTATATAAATTAAGATATTTTATTGTTTTGTTAGAAGTCTTGTAGGAACTACAAATTTGTATGTATGGAATATTTTCTTTTGCAATAGATAATTTTTTTTCCTTGTATTCATTACTAATTTGTTATGTTGTAGTACAATAAGTGTAAAACTTATTAACTAAAAAATAACAGCTTTTTTTAGTCCTTTGCTATATTTTTCAATAAAGTTTTAGTGTATATTATCATTTTGAGGCACTTTTTTATACTTTCCTTCAATCAACAAAATCAGTCCAATTTTTATAATACTATTAAAATGTTATAATAATAATTAGAAAACTTATTACATTAATTTAATCAGGAATAATTGCTACTTGAAATATCTTAAAAAAATTAGATAATATTAAAAGAAGATATATATAAACATATGTATAATACATATGTAACATATATAAAGATTCGTTTAATTTTTATATATTTATGTGGCAAAAAACAATTTTTAAATAGTATAGACTGAAATAAGGAGAGATATTAAAATATATAATATGCATTTTTAATTTATCTCAATATAATAAATATCTTTATACATGAAAATAAACATGAATACGTGAATAAGCATTATCAAAATTAAACATATAACTTCATTCAAGAGTTATATGTATTTATCATTTTGTTGTTAGTATAAAAATTATTAGAGCAATGAATAAATCTCTCTCTCTCTTTCTCTCTCTCTCTCTCTCATACCATCGTTGTATTTTAGATTCAGCATATATTAAAAATGTTTACTATTTACAATTCATATTTCATTTATTATATGGAGAAGAAATCAATATAATATGTTTTCAAATCTTTTTGTATGTAGCAATCATTCTGTTTGTATTATATATGTTAATTTTTATTTGTATGCATATGTTATATAATTTATTTATTATTTATAAATGATATTTTCATTTCAAAGTTTCATTTGAAATATATAATAAAAAAGGATAAACGATTTAACAAAACAAACTTGCACTCAGTAATCACTTATTTATGGTCAAAGATAGCTGTGGAAACTTATGCATAATAAATTTTACTGGTATTGTGTTTGTTAGAGAGTTATTACTATACTATTTAAGTTGTTGACTTCAATCTTTTTTTATGTTAAATAAGTGTTATTATTTAATCAAGTCTAAATGCAGTTTATGATGATGTGTTGCTATTTACTTTACAAAAGCTTGTCTGAATTAAATGTACTTTCTTAATAAAATGAAAAAATAAAATTATTAATTTAAATTATCTTTAATTATTACAAATTTTATATGAAAAGTGAATATGTTAATACATTTAATAAGTAATAACAGTTAGATAAAAGAACAAAAATTTCTCTTAAAATAGCTTTTAATGACCAATTAATGTTTATAATTTTTACTTTGTTTTACACTGTAATATTAGAGATCTTTGTTGTATTAGAGATATAACATAAGAAGCCTTCCTTTAGTTAAAATTACTTAAATTCAATGTAAAGACTGAAAATTTTTTCAAGTTATTGGTTATGATTAATAAATTCATTCAATTTGCAATATTATAATTTTTTTCTATATTCATTATTGTAACTTTCTATTTATTAAGTATTAACAATGATTTGACTTGGTGTTTAATTTTGAAAGTTAAGAATAAATTGTATAATGAGATATATATAATTTGTTGTTACTGTTTTTTTTATAGGCAATCCAAATGAGCATTATAAATAGTACTATATTTATATCTCAATATTTACTGATGGGTTTATTATATTTAATAGCTTTGGAACCTTCTACTTTCTTTTTATTAAAGAACAGCATCTGTACAAGCAGAGCAATATTGTGTACAATAAAAGCTTTCATAAAGTAAAGACATTATTATAAAATGAGGTTACGCAATTTTGGTCATATAGTCAAAACAGTCCCCCAATATCCATACCAACAATTTAACATAGTTTCATTAACAAATATACAGACTAAATGTTCTGTAGAAATATGTGTAACTATCATTAGAAATGACGTGTCTAGTAAGCTATTATTTTTCAAATTATTATTAATTCAAAAGTTATAGATTTAAATAAAATTATGTTCATTTATTAAAGTATGTACAAAAGCTCACTAGACAAATAGCAGTTTTTCCAATAGGTCAATTGAATTATTTTTATATTGGATGTCTATAAAAGATTATACACTATCACTCACTAGACAAATAAAAGTCATACTAATGTCTCGACTAATGAAACAATAGCATGTGTATACATGATTTAATGGAAATATATTTTAAGCATCATATCAGAATAAAATTTTGTCCAATTACTATCAGTGTACATAAAAATAGCAGATAGGACATGCACAATGTCTTCCAAATGGTCATGTAGTAATTATGTACTCTATTAGTATCCAATTCAGATGCCTTGTAATTTGTTTACTTATTCAATACAAGTAGAAATAATTAAAAATACTTATCGACTTAAAGGTGTTCCGCCAAAATTGAATGAAGTGGGTATAGTTTGAGAATGGAAAGCATAACCTATAAAGTAGTAAGAAAACTCATATAACATTAAATTTGGAAGTATCTTTTAGAACTTTGAAACTGATAACAAATATGATTCATATAAAAATAGATATAATTACCACCGCTTTGTTCGATTCTTTTGCTTTCCAAAGCTGCTTTACGCTGATCTGCTAAAACTATAATTTCTTGTAATGCTTTCTGTTCCTCAGCTGTTAAATGACTCGTTAATGCCCTATACCAAGTTGAGTCAGTTCTTTCAATATCTAGAAATATATATATAGTTATTTTTATATTTACAGTAATAAAATATCTGAAATATAAAATATTAAATGTAATCAAAATTTACTTTGCATAACTTCTTTGAAAACAACATATTCATCTTGATTTGTATCTTCTGAATCTAAAGGTGTACAATAACTTTCCAGAGCAGTTTCTTCATTTGCGTCATAATCAGAATCATCTTCGTCATCAACATCAGATCTATGATCTCCATGACCATCTTGAATGGACGTATTAACATTAAAACCATGCTGTCCTGAAGACCTTGTTACTTTTTCTTGCAATTTTTCAAGATATTCTTGACTAGCATCATCAATTTCATCTTCATCTGATGACAAAACTTCTGAAAACACAGTTCATGCTAATAACACATTAAAAACTTTTTTTTATATATTTTAATACAAAGAATTATTAAAACCTTCATCAATATCACTTTCTTCCTCTTCATTATCTTCCTCATCTCCATCTGCTACTTTAGCAGCATATGCTCTTTTGAGGCCATCAAACAATAAAATTAGAGATGGAATTATTTGTTGAACACATTCGTTCACTGCTGTTGGCCTAGCAGGACCCATACTAATCAAAGTACATAATCCAAGAACGCAGAGTTTTCGATCATGTAACCTATAAAGAGAGAATATAAATTTATGAGAATAATATTATATGTAACTTTATTTGTTGCAATAAATATATAATTTAGAATAAGAGATATGTAATATGCGATTTTTATTAGAATAATATAATTTTAATAATGAATATTATATACCCTAGGAAACAATCAGTATCATGAATCCATTGTTTAATAAAATGTGATGCAATTGGTTCTGGAGATTGTCCAAGATTTCCTTGTAATCTATCCATTGTTTCGAGACACAAAGCTGGATTATAATATAAAGCTGCAATGACCACTTGAAGACACATAGTTCTTAATTCAGATGTTTTTACTTCTCGCATTAAACGTTCTAATACTAATTGCACAAGTGAAGGTATACACTGAAATATAGTAAATGTGGAATAATATTAAATACAAAATGCCAATTAAATTAATCTAATCAAATTAATAAATATACCTGATCGATATGCCCTTTACATTGTAAAATAATAACTTCTAATAATTTTGCAGCATGACATTCAGGATCTTCACCAGCATCACCGGTTAATATCTATAACACAGGAATTTTTTAAGTAAAATTAATAATAATGTAATATTTTAAAAAACATTTTTCACAAAACTCAGGATTATATATAAAAAAAAAACTTACAGCTTTACACATATTAAACATAGCAAGTATATAGTTTTCATTTGATAGAAATGCCGGTGTATCTACAGTGATATAATTATGTAATGCTGGCATCATATCAGTAAAGTAATCAAAACCATCTTTTTGGAAAAGCTGATATATGAGTTCTAAAACTTTCCACATATCTTCAGAAATAGTCATACCCGTTAAATCAAAGACTAATGAAAGTGCTTCTTCATAAAATTCTATAAAAATAATATAATTAAACTGGTGTTATTTCTTGTTTTATATACACAGATATATGCGAAAGATAATTAGAAACATATTTATTAAAAAAACAACTTACCCATAACACTTTGACTAAATATATGAGCTACCACCTGTAAAACAGTTGGTTCTAATTGTGCCATAATTTGAGGTTGATTTTTCATCACTGTCAATACTGTTTCTATTGTATTCAAAATACCCATTGCAGTAATTGCCTTTTCATCACTACCCTCATCAGTTTCAAGAACTTGACTAAACGTGGCAGCCTAAATGAAGTTATTTAGTTTTTATTCATAAGTTTTATATAAATACATAAGAAAAAACATTTATATTTACCAAATGTTGACAAATTTCTACAGCAATTGGCATAAGCTGTTCTGTATATGTACAAACAATTTTTTGCATAACACTAGTTAAATCATCATTTTCTGTTTCTCTTATAATAGCTAATAATTCAAGAGTGATTTGTTTTATAAGTGGTTCTATGTATTTCTGAGCTTTGTCTTGTGCACATAAAAGCATTTGAAGAGCTATAGCAGCTTCAACTTTAACAGGCAAGTCATGGTCAGTCAAAAGAGCATTTGTTGTCAATCTAATTGCTTCAACTAAGATTTGTTCTTGTTTAAACTTTATTTCAGAGAAATAATGTAAAACCCAACAAGCCTAAAAATATGATAATATTATTTACTATAATTTTCATATATATATATATATATATAATTAAAATTATTAGTAATTAAAAAATTTAATTTTTATTTTACCCTTGCTCGCATATGCCCATGTGGACTATTAAATTCGGGAAACACATGCTGTACTAACATCTTATCCATTTGTTCTCTATAAAGCTTCTTTTTAAGCAGAACGTCTGCTAAACTTCCAACCTAAGCAGAATATAATTATATATAGTAAATGTGAATGCGCGCGCGCACGCAGTCATACATTTATATATAAATCTGCACGTTTTTCTTCTAAATAAATTTACCATATGTAATGCGCCATCTTTCTGCCGTGGATCAGCGTTTGGACTTGTTAGAACTTCTGCACAAAATTGCATAGTTTTTTGTAGCATATCTTTTCGTTTTTTGCATGCAGAATGCAATAAAGTCTGTGCTGCTGTTACTGGAGATACGAAGTCTTCGAAAATATCTGAAATAAAAGAAACATATTTTTTACTTTCAATGAATAGTGATGTTACAGAAAATTATTATTGTTACAATGTTTTTACCAAATTTGACCCTTATATATTCATATGGATCGTTATTCCATAATTCCTCGTCAGTAGCAGAGTATGAAAGAATAGGAAATAGCACATCACGAATGATCTCAAACATATGAGGTTTCAAAAACTTCCAAGAAAAAGCATGACTAACACTGTAGTATAAAATAAAAAACTACTTAATCAGACAATATAACAAAGTTTGAAAAATAATTTTTATAAAATAATTGATTATAAAACTCTTACCCTTGATTGATATAATTAATCGATTGTTGTACTACTCTAGGAGAGACAAAGATTTTTCTTCTGTACTGATCCAAAATTTTTAAAAGAACTTCTAAAATTCCACCACTAAAGGTTTCAAGATACCATTCTGAAAATTCTTTATATTCTTTGGTTACATTACCAGGACTACCATATCTAAAATATAAAGTAACATGATGAAACAAATAATCAGTAATATTTATGATCTTATATATGTAAATTACCTTTCAAACATTCTATGAAGAATATGTAAAGCCCATTTTTTACATTTCCACCAAGGAAGCTCTACACGTTCATCATCATCTAAATTTGGATTATTAGTTTCTGGTGGGACAGGCCTATCAGCTACTTGTCGCACAATGTCCATCCATTGGGAGAATACTTCTTTCGATATAAGATCAAGAGGCAGCGTATACTAAATTAAAGGTGAAATTGATATTTTCAATAAATGATATTTGATAAATTGTTATATAAAATATTTTATCAGAATTTTTATATACCTGAGTAAGTGCAAAAAAGATTTTCAAGATTTGTGTTTGAAGTAAAACTGATTGTTCAGATGAATCTGGCAATAAACGTAATATCAATTGGTATATCATAGGGAAAAGTAAATTCATTGCTTCATTTAATGGTCCCCTTTCTTCTGCTTTTTTATACCTAAGAATATTATAATATTTATAATGTACTATAAATCTTTTTATACATACTATAATGTGTTAAGATCTTTCTACTTCATTACGAGTATTAAATAGATAAACTTACTCAAAGTTTTTGACAAGTTGATATAATGCAAGAAGAACACCAGGCCAACAAGAAGCATCAGGATTTTGAAGATATATTGTAATTTTATCAACTATTTGAGTCCATCTTCCAGGGAAATCATGTTTTACTATATTGCTAATACATACTGCTAGTTGCACTCTAAATAAATAAACAAAGTAATAAATAATATAAAATAATAATTCTTAAGTAAAATTAATGATATATTCACCTAATCAATTCAGGTGCATGAACCACAGCATCCACTATTGCATCACGTATCATAGCACGATCTTGTTCATGAATACTAAATTCTACAGGTCCATTATCAGCTTCTCTATCAGCCCAATTTGTGGTAATTAAATTTTTCAAGTAAATAACACCTATAAAAAAATGTTTCATATACTATATACTACAATATTAATAACATACATGAAATATCTGATATATAGTGAAAATCATTAATTTTATGTAATAAAATGTTTAATGCATATATAATTTTAATTGTATATATATTTTTCATACTTATAATATCCTAATGCTATATATATGCATATGTTTTGCTAGTTAATATCTTTAGTAAAGATTATATTTAAAATCTTATTTTAATATACTTAAGTAAAAAAATGAACTATATACAATAATATACATTTTTTTAAATATTTTCATCTAAATATAATAAAATATTTTTTATGCTTACCAGCTTGCCGTACAGGCATATCAACTTCAGCTGACATAACTACTTGTAAAAGAGTAGGGGCAAAACCTATAATCTTGTGAATCTGAAAACATAAATTTTTATATTTTCACTATTTATTGTATATATATATAGTTTTATTTAAAAAATTCATATACAATATATAAGTATATAAAAGCATATGTATTATATATATATATTATAAAAAATATCTCTTTATAATAGTTCATAAAAAAAATTATATAGTTTCCTATATAATTCACAAAGTTACAGAAGACATAAATATGAAAAATTACCAAATTATCAATAATAATATATATATAACATATTGTTAATACTCAATAATATACAATTAAATATTTATATAAAATAATTTTAGTTATTAAAAAAAATCACAGTTAATATGTAACAGTTACATGAAATTTAATTTTGTACATATAATTATTTACAACAAATGTATAAAAATATTTTTTTTTAATTATATATATATATAATATATAATTAAGTGTGTGTGTGTGTGTGTATGTGTATGTGTATGAATGCAATCAAAAATTTATTATAAAATATAAATTGAGTAACTATTTTTTACATTATTAATTGACTTATTTATAAAAAAAAATATATAATATAGTACATAAAATATATCACAAGAAAAAAGGAGAGGGGAGAGAGAGAGACCAAGAAAGCATAAAGAGGTTAGTTTAAAAAAAATTAAATGAATTGTAAATCTAAAAAACAGGATATATATAATATAAAAAGTATTACTAATTAGAAAAAATATGAATATCGATTCGATTTGCATATTATACTGCTTGGTACAAATAGAAATTTCGGAGTTAATTCTGCATGTCCATGTACAAAGTATAATAAAATATACTAGCTGTAATAAAACATTTTAATATATCGCTCTTTCGATATATATTATTTTTATCGAATATAGTAAATCGTAGAAGTCAAAAATTCATGAAAATATGTCAAAGACGAAATAAGGTTAAAGAAATAGGAATAGAAAAAAAGATTTGGCAAATATAAAAGCGAAGCCACATGTTTTTCCGTCCATGAAGTATCAGAGTATCAAAGCACGTTTTTCAAGTCCTCATACCTGATTCAATTGATCTTCAGCTTGCTTCTGTTGAGAAGGGTCAATAGTAGCACGTAATAATTCTGTTAATTTACGAAGATCCATTTTCGTAAATATTTAAGCTATTGTGTCAGTTAATACGCGTGAATTTTTTACCGTTCTTCATAAATTTGACCCGGCGCATTCACCTCACTGCCACCTTGTCACGTGACAAAACAACATGGCGACTTTAAAGCCTCGAATTGTTGAGTTCAAGCAGAGATTATATAGAAATTAGAAAAGAGACAAAACGCGATTGTCCAATTTTTCGATGTGTAATAATTAAATGGAATAAATATTTCTAATTTAATAATATTCAATATTGTTATAATATTAATTTGACATTAGCAAATATATTACAATCATTTCATTTATTATCATTTAAAACATTTCATATTCACTAGTAAACATGTGAACGAAGCATATATCTGCGACATGTTTAGAACAATTTTTCGATCGATTTACAATCTAGCTGATTTACAATATTGCCTGTTATTTACATCTCTTGTGCTACATGAAAACTCATTCGTTAAAATCGAATAGAGAAAACTTAAAAAAAAACTCTTATTGTTTATAAAAATCACAAGACTTTAAAATATTTTATATATACGTTAATTGAACATATACAATTGTACAACGAACTGTGATTATACAAATAGTTTAGTAGAATACGAAAAAAAAACAATGCAATGATTGGTTACTGCTAAATGTAACGTGCTTTGTGTGGTCAGTAACATAATTCAGATTTGTACGTATATTCCAGGCGTTCTCAAATAATACTGCCTATCCATATCAGGCAGCACCAGGTTCTCTGCTTTGCCAGAAACATGGCGTAAAGTGATTGTTGCACATGTGTCAGTGATTTGGTAAGATATGATAAACTCAGTTCGTTCTTTATAATTCAATGAGTAATATAAATGTTATATTATTCCGTGGTTTGAAATAGTACGATATTTAGATATTGTGTAGATATTGTGAGGAAATACATAAATTTAGTTCACAAAGTGACATCGTGAGTATTCGATCAGCCATTTCGTAAGACCTTCGAAATATCTATTAAAACTGATCGTTAAGTTAAAAATGTAGAATGCCGGTACTTTTGTATCGTTGTTGCGGTGACTGACCTGGCTATGACATATCAATTGCATGTTAGGTGAAATTATTTTTTATCGTGGATAAAGTGTGATTGAAAAGCTTGGTATAACATCTTTCTTAGCACAGGAGTACATTCCATTCTTCTGAGTCTTGTCTGTGATCATGTTTCATTTATCTTTATTCATTTGAAATTTTGACTAAATAAAGATCAAAAATGAACTATATATGTTTAGAATATAGCTGTTTATTTCCTTTACATGACGCTAGAAAAAAAGTTATATTTATAATAACATCGGATTTTTTTCTCTTGTTGTTTCTACTTCAGTATTTTTTTCTTTATATTTATAATTATAATGTATATGAATACTTTGCACTTATTTTATGATAACATCAAGATTGTGTGGGAATGACTATATGAATATAGCCATTATATATAAATGTACACACATAATATATGAACATAAAATTTTTGCTTATATACGATTTTTGTATACATCTTTTCTTTATATGTTATAGGTGATAGTAAAATAGTAGATAGTAAAATGATCATGTGTAAAATCTTTCTTTCTCTCTCTCTCTATATATATATATATATATATACCTATTATATATATATTATAATTAGTGTATAATATTGTTGTTTTTTAAAAGAAGAAAGATCTATTGTTTTTTATTTAATATAATATATTTATTTCGATTTGATATAATCAGTTAACAAAATGAAATTTAATAAGACAAATAATAATATTTTTCCAGGTTGATTGATTTGGTGTATATTACTAGATTTCATATTGAAATACATATCATTATAGCTATATTATTGGTAACAAAATAACAGAATGTAAGTTTGAAAAGTTTTATTATTTATCATGCATGCTATATGTTTTGATAAAATATTATCAGTTTTATAATAAAAAAAAAAAAAAAGAAAAAACTATTAATATATAAAACTATAGTATATAAAACTATATACTTAATATATAATTGCTAATAGGAATACTTTTAGAAATATAACTCTTATCATTGAATTTTATTAAATTTTATCTAATGTGATTATATTTCTTAAAATATCAATTCATATTATTGTTATTATTGATTAATTACTTTGTATTAATTTTATAAGCCTTATATATTTTTGATGAAGAATATATTTTAAAATATACAATAAAAAAATTTCTATCTTGTTACGAAGGAAAGAGAGGACAGTTGATGTTAGGGAAGAGCCATTTTCCAAGTCTTGGTTTAGACATTCTAAATATAACTGCAGGCTCTATAGGCTATCTCTACTGTGTCATGCTACATAGAGTGGTGTTCTCCTGCGTTACGTAGATTTTGAACATTTCCTATTTTCTTTATGGCTTGAAGCCAAATCTGACTCACTTAATATCAGCAATATGTGTATGATAATTGGTTAAATGAATTATATATTTTATTAAATATCAGTGCATTCTGATGCGTGAAGTGTTTTTTTTATTATTTTAAAAGTAATTATAATTAATCTAGTTAGAAAAGATATTTTAAATATAGTATATATTTGAAACAATAATTCTTGGTACGTTTTGTACAATGTTTACTGTGTAATATATGTTACAGTTAGTATTGATTTATCAAATTTTTATCATAATTTATATATTTCTGGTTTTTTCTTTCTTTTTCTTTTTCTTTTCTTTTTTTTTTTTTAAATAAATGAATTTCTTATGTTTATATTTATCTTATATTTGTATGATTAAGTTGTGGTATTCTCGTTTTTATATTTGTTTATTTTATATTTTTCTTATATTTTTCATTTTATTACAGATCATGGTTCATAGGACGAATGAAATTAATAAAAAATGTTTGATTCCATATATCATCAAAGAGTCTAAGGATAAACAAGATATAAGCGGAAAGCTTGAGCTGCATGAGTCTATGCAAGTTAAAGATCTGTATAGTCTTATTGAAGCAAGACATCAGTTACGTCCAGATACTTTTACAGTACATTTAAACACGGGACAAGGAAAGATGGTGAGTGATATTTCTTATAATATTTGTTATTGAAACTAGGTAGTATATATAATAATATTTTCATTATCTTATAATTAGGTTAGTCTATCTGAAATGATAAATAAAACAATGCTAGAACTATCATCGCTTGATATGGATTTTGAACCTAACTCGGAATCAAATGAAACGATGAATACTCTTGTTGTCAATGTTCATAATAAGGTTATGAAATATTTAGCATGTGAGCCATCGATATGTGATCCTACACCTTCATATCAAGTATCTAGTTGGAATGAGAATAACATTAATTTGAAAGGTCCTATCAAATCTGAAACAAGTATGTAAAATATAATATAAGAACTAATTATAGAAATAAAATAATAATATTGTATCATTATTAATACAAAGCGTAATGATTATAAGAAATATTGTAAACAATTATCTGTTGTGTTACATATATTTAAAGGTTATGTTGGTTTGGTCAATCAAGCAATGACATGTTATCTCAACAGTCTCCTACAAGCATTATATATGACACCAGAATTTCGTAATGCTCTTTACAATTGGGAATATATTGAAGGTTCAGAAAAAGATGAGACCAAGAGTATTCCATATCAATTACAGAAATTATTTCTTAACTTGCAGGTATGATAATAAATAGATTGATAAGAAAAAATAATTGAATATTATAAAATAAATAATAAGAATAATGTATTATTTGCCTATAAAAAATGATATTAATTTGTAAACAGACTTCTACAAAATCTGCAGTGGAGACTACATCTTTAACTAAAAGCTTTGGATGGAATTCTAATGAAGCTTGGCAACAACATGATATTCAAGAACTTTGCAGAGTTATGTTTGATGCTTTGGAACTAAAATTCAGAAATACAGAACAAGCTGATCTTATTAATAGATTGTATGAAGGTATTTTATTTTTCTAGTTTTGATACTGGAAAATAAAATAATAAAAGAAAATAGTACAAAAAAATGTTTAATACTAAGTTTTATTTTCATAGGAAAAATGAATGATTATGTGAAATGTTTAGAATGTGGAACAGAGAAATCAAGAGAAGACACTTTCCTTGATATTCCTTTACCAGTTAGGCCATTTGGTAGCAATATAGCATACAACAGTGTGGTAATATATTTTTTTGCCATGATATATAATATTTCAACGTCGTTAACATTCCAAAACAATAATTATATTCAAAACATTTAAACGGCAAATAACAAATGTTTATAGGAAGAAGCGATAAAAGCGTTTGTTCAATATGAAACATTAGAGGGAGCAAATCAGTATCATTGCGAAAAATGTAACAAAAAATGTAATGCACAGAAAGGATTAAAGTTCACTAAATTTCCATATCTTTTAACATTACATCTAAAGCGATTTGATTATGACAATAATAGTTGTCATAGAATCAAACTTAATGATAAGTAAGTTGTTAAATAATTAGGTAATAATCTATATAT
Source organism: Vespula pensylvanica (assembly GCF_014466175.1). Lineage (NCBI taxonomy): Eukaryota > Metazoa > Arthropoda > Insecta > Hymenoptera > Vespidae > Vespula > Vespula pensylvanica. The sequence continues at coordinate 7,079,609 of NC_057687.1, read as the reverse complement.
TCAGATTATTTTAATTTGTTGATCTATTTTTTTTTTTTATAAAAAAACATATGTATATACATATTATATACAATCATAATAATTATATACATTAATATCTTTCATTGTAGAGTCACGTTTCCAGATACACTTTTCTTAAATTCCTTTATTTCATCTACAAATCAAGAATCACCTTCTGGAGAAGAAGATATTGGTGTAGGCGTTAAATGTGATGATAGTTCAACTACAGACAGTGGTACATTAGATGATGATTGTCCACCATGTGATAATAATCTCACAAATAGTAGTTCATTGACAAATCACGATCCAGACGATGATGAAGGTATGTTTGCTAATTATTATTAAGGTGTGTTTTGTAACTTAAAGATGTAATTGTTTTTAGAGACAATTTCAATTATATAGATATATACATAATTATATAATTTTGCATATAATATTACTTGTTTATATTTTCTTCCTACTACAAAGAAAAAAATAAATAGTATATAAAACATTATTTTTATTTATATATCTAGGTATTGATATGAGTAACGGACCATCGACATCTAATTGTAGCAAACATAATCATAAAAATGAGAAGCACCAAGGTAATTGCATAATAGAATCAGGTCCTTATGTATATGAATTATTTTCAATTATGATACATAGTGGAAGTGCCAGTGGTGGACACTATTATGCTTACATTAAGGATTTTAGGACACGAGAATGGTGGTGCTTTAATGATCAAAGTGTTACTCAGGTAAGAGATAGAAGAAATTAAATGAATAAATTAGAGATAAAAAATAAAGTACATAGAAGTTTGAAAAATAATAAAATGTGAAGAAGATTAATCATAAAAACGATGTATTGTCTCTTTCAGATAACTCAGGATGATATTCAAAAAACATATGGTGGTGGTTCAACTAGAGCATATTATAGTGGAGCATATAGTAGTAGCACAAATGCATATATGCTTATGTATAGACAAATAGATCCAACTCGTAATGCTTTACCAATGCAGACAGAAGATTTTCCTCGGCATATCCAGGTACAACGTATTTGAAAATATTGGTATTAATATTTATTACTATCTCTAATATATTATCAGTATATAAAGTTCTTGTTATTTTATATTTCAGGATTTGTTAAAAAAAATGAAAGAAAGTGAGGACAATGATAGAAAGAATAGGGAAAAACAGATAGCATGTCCAAAATTGAAAGTTTACTGTCATCATCCAGTAACTGGCAATTTATGTCACACAAGATTAATTGTAATGCCAGAATATAAACTAGCTGAAGTAACAGAAGAAGCTTATAAAAAACTTGATCTTCGTGGAGTAGTTAAATTAAACCAATGCCGTTTAGTAGCTTATAAACACAGTGCAGATTTAATAGAATGTAGTTATGAAGGAAGAGATCAAGAAGAAATTTCTAGTATTTGGTATAATAAAAGTTATGTCGAGCTTCTCTTAGAAATATGTAAGGAGGATCAAATGTTCGAAATTTATCAACCTGGTGGTAAATACAAATCATATTAATTTCATATTTTATACAATACGATTAAGTATTGTATTATTTGATTTGATTTATATACTTGATGTTCTTTCAATTTTAGGTATTACAACTAAAGTATTTGTGATAGATATTCCCAAAGTAGAAGTTATAGATGGACCAATTAACGTACGAGGCTTGCTTACGCAAAGTGTCAAGGATTACAAGCAAACATTAGGAAACATCATTAATATGGATCCTAAGCAAATGAAACTAGTTTTACTAGTTTTACGAAAACGTAAAACAGATATTAAATTAATAGATAAAGATGATATTGACCTTCAAACAGCTGAATTTATTGATGCAAGTAACAAAGTATTTGTATCTACTATGCTTGATGTGGATAGTAATAAACCATTTTATGAAACAACATTGTATAAACTCATATTAAGGTTTGAAAATATTATCTCACTGCAAGTACAGATACCTGACATAAGCAAAGGTAAAAGCAACAACATATTGTTTCTTATAATAGTTGAATACATTTTATAGGTTCTGTGCATTATTTTCATAGTAACAAAATATAAATGTTTTATGTATTCGAATCTTGTGGTATATTATATTTCTTTTTTTATTTTTCTTTTTTTTTTTTTTACAGAAATCCTTGAAGAGTTAGATGTACCTTTGACTGACAAATATGAAAATAGAGAAAATCGTTTCAGCAATGGACCATCTAAATTATCAGTTAATGATTTAAATCGTGATCTTGAAGTACAATATAACACGTTCCGGGATATTATTAAAAAATCGGTGAAAAATGATGATCTTCCTATACCAGATTTCCTATCAGGAGAACCGGAAGAGTGGAATACTTCTGAACAAAGTAATAGCGAAGATAGCAGTCTTAGTGATAGTGATAAAACTTTGGTAGGAGATACTCAAGAAGATGATGATTTTCCTCCATCTTATCACCCACCTCCTTCGGATAATAGACGATTTGACATAGTAAATCAAATAGACATACAAACTTCTGATATTGATGATGAGTCTGAATATTACTTTAAGGCTACTTCATGTACAAACAACACTCGAAAATGTATGTATTTATTTTTTATTATAATATGTAGTAAATTTTTAATTATTAATTATTTTGTGTTTTAGTACTTAAGGTTTTAGTAGATAAAAGAATGCGATTAAGCACTTTGAAAAAAGATTTGCAGCCTTACGTAGGCGTGCCTGTAGAATATTTCAAAGTTTTCCGACAATCTGGTGATTCTGAATCTGAATGTACTTGTCTGACAGAACAGCTTTTTTCTTTTGATGATGGTGAACGACTTAATTTAAAACTAGGAAGAGCTCTGCGTAACGGAGAATATAAAATAAAGCTATTTCAATTACATATCGATTCAATTACGGAGGTTTGTAAATATCGATCATATTCTTATCATTGAAATTTACGTCTATAACAAACATATTTTTATAATATATTTTTTTAACAGCCCTACAAATTCTTATGCGAAACAATTCTTTCTAAAGATATGACATTTGGCCAAGCAAAGAAACAAATTTTAGCAGAAATAAAGAAGAAGTACAATATAGATATACCATATGAAAAATGTAGACTGAGAAAAAAATATTATAACACAGCTTCCAAGGTATTCTTAGATAAACAAAAATTTGATCAACAACTACTCACACAATTTGAAATGATTGTCCAAGAACTACCGGAGAAAGAAGTCGTTACAGATAACGACAATCAAGTAGTTTTGTTTGTTCGAAGATGGTCTCCTGCCAAAGTACAACTTGGTCAATTTCAAGAGGTTGTGTTAGATGAAAAGTTGATAGAAGAATTGAGAAGAAAAGTAATAAAATAAACATAATTATTGAACATAAAATATGTAGTATAAAATTACAGATTATTAATGATAGAACTGCTGTTTTCCTTAGATATCTTCTATATCAAATATACCTGAAAAATACATAGATATAGCAAAGGGAAAAGGTACTTTTCCATGTGATATACCTGTATTAAAAGTCCAAACTGATCATCAATGGAATGAGCATATTACTGGTAACGAAAATGTATACGATGATTTTGAAGATGGTACTGTCTTCCTATACAGGTAAAGATTTAGGATTTTAATATTTTTATGTATTAATAAAATTGCATGTATATTTATAAATAAATAAAATTGCAATAATATGATTATAGGGATAGCCGAGAAGAGTTAAAAAAATTAAGTCCAGACGAAACGAAAGAAATTACTAATAAAGAAACTGCACGTTTCATACAACTTTCATCTTCAACAGGTTACAATCGACGTAGTGAGAAAGCGCTTAAAATATATTTGGATACTAAATGATCCTGTATTAATTGTACATCTACTGAATGGCAGTAGTTAAATGAATACAATAAGGAACATGAAACATTGAGGTGCAAATACTTGAAGCACGTCAAACAGTGATTTTGTCACATTTTCAAGAAACTACCAAATGTTTTATGCTCCAGTAAGTTTTCAATATCTCGAAGCTTCCATCTTCTTAAATATAAATGTTTTCGAATATCTATCAGGTTTTTGGCACCTTTTGGATAATGCTGCCAATTAGTAAGAGATTTTGATTTTCAGTTGTCACTATTTTTTTTTTTCTTTCTTTTTTTAATTCTGGAGTTTGTAGAAGTTATAAAAATTCCTGATTCTCTGCATTAATAAATTATTTTCTCATCCGGAAGGTATTACTAAGGATTCTAATCATTAATAAAATTCAATAATATTAAGATGCAATAAGACAAATCATCAGTATTTGACATAAATATATGGACTCAGATTGTCTATTGTATGTCTAATTATAACTCCGATTCATAATATATAAATGTTTTTCAACGTACAATATTCTTGTTTGGTAAAATCTCAGCTATATTCTACGATTCAATAACATCAGGATACTTGTATAGCTATCAAAACAAAAAAACAAAAAAAAAAAAACAAAAAAACAAAAAACAAAAAAAAACTAACATACCCTACAAAAGTTAGAAACTATTTTCGGTGTCAAAGCACAAAATTGAATTACATTATAAAACTGCGTCTATTTAATGCAATTGTAATTAACCCTTTTAATACCATTTATGTGTGTGTAAGATTTATTGCATTATTAATTGTGTAATAGTGTTTCCTCTCTAGTTTGTTTAAATATTATTCTTAAGTTTTCATTTATGCCTGCCTGCATTAGATATGTAAAATAGTGTACACTACTAGTAAAATTTTTATCTAATTTTGTTATTTTCAGTTTATATAAATATAACTATATTTAAAGAGAAAAAATCATGAGACAATGATTTCTGGTATTTATATGTTTCTAACATTGATATATTTGATACGTATTTACATACAATTCAATAATAAGATGAAAAAAAAATACATGCTCCATAATAAAATAATACCTTGTAAATAATAACTCTTAAAAATATTTTGTCCAATTGTGGAGCTAAACTGGTACACTTCGTGTTATTAAATTATGAAGATTATTAGAATTAGAAATCTAAAATATACTATAAATTGAAGATAAAGAAGATTTCAAGAATGTGATAAGATATTTAATAATAACAAAACATAGCTCATATCAAGTGTATATGTCAATTTCTTCATTGCATTATAAGTATTGGAATTTATGTTGTTTCCTATGTTGTAACAATTTTAACTATTTTGTATGATATTCTACTCAATTACTTACAATATATCATTATGGAAACATGCTTTTAGTACAGGGTTCTTTTGCATTTAACATTTAGCAGCAGTTTCACATTTGATAATTTGTGCGTTATTCCATTGTATACAACATGGTGCTAAAAGGGTTAAATGCAAAGTTGTTATTGTTCCCCTTAATTTTTAATTTCTTTTAATAGTTTCCTTTTCAGGTATCTATTGACTTTGTGCAAATATCATACCAAAAGAAACAAGTTAATATTCATAAGATAATATATCAATCGAAAATGATTTCAAATCGAGTGATCACTGTTTACAAAAAGATAATTATTTTTAAATCAATCCCAGCTGTTATTTAGTACATAATAACATGCCCAATTTTTATTGTTATTCATATAGCTTTTATTTATTGTATGTTGTGTAAAAAACAAGTTTGATGTGTGTTAATAAATTACATGTATAATGATTACTTTGATTGTATATGGAACTAATATTTCATTGGCAGATAAAAAATGGAATTCACAAATAAATGAGAACATTAGGTACATGAGATTAGAATCTTTCCAGGATTATCTTAATTTTTTATAATCGGTATTATCTTTACATTAATAATTTAGAATTTTTTTGCACAACAAACAAAAACTATCAATAAAATGCACCAAGTGGAACAAATATTGTAATTAAATAAAAATGTAAACTATTATGGATATAAGGCTCCAATTGTAAAATTAATTGATTTTTATTACTGTCAGAAAATTGAATGATAGCTATAAACTATTGTCATTGAATGAGAAAAACTTTCTCAGTTTTGCTATGATTTAGTTCTCTGTACAGATGTATACAAGCCAATGTGTCAAATGATGCTGTAGATCAGAATAACAATTTGCATTTTTTGCATATAGTATAAAAACATTCAGTATAATACCTTCTTTATGACTCAGCATGCATACATGCATAATAAATAATTTGATTGCTTATTCTTAGTAATATAAATCATAGAAAATACAAGGAAGTGTGCGCACGTACATGTATATATGTGCGTGCACATGCAGTGTGTGAGTGTGAGAGAGTAAAATAGAATATTTTTATCCTTTTTGTGGATAAATTAATTCCGAGATTATAAAATATATTTCGTTTAACATATGTGTATACAGGTTGTCACCTGAACTTTCCAATCAGCAATGATGCAATGTTATGCCTTGTAATATATGTGACAATTATGAACCAAATTATATTTATAATTATGAACAAATGAAAGATTTGAAAATGGAATGGACTTTTTGGTCAGAAATAGATTGCTGTATGAGATTTCATCTATCATTATAGTGTGATGCTTTTCTTATTTTTGTGTTGCTGTGTTGACATCATTAATTACTGTTATTGTTTTCTTAAATACAAATAAATTTGTTCCTTGTATCTGAAATATGTAGATAAAAATAACAGATTATATAAGTTTTTATAAAGCGTTCAATATGGAAAATAGCTTTGTTTTCAGATAAGTCAAAGTACATTGTTTTATGAAGACGTATTTTTGCATGTTAATTTTTGTAACTTTTAAGTCAATTATTATTAGAGAACAAATATGTGTATAGTATCCTGAATGCATAATGTATTTATAAGAGCAAAAAAGTTGAAAATTTTCGAAGTATGAAGTATACGATCGTATACCGATATTAACATTTTTTATAACCGAAGTCTTTATATATTAGTGCCAAAATTGAGATACATTATTTTAATGCATGTGTTTTCCCTACGAGTAATATGTAATTAATAGTTTATTTTATCCGTGAATATCGAAGAAACAATTAGGTATTTACTAATTATAGCGAATGACAGTTGGTAGCACTTGATCACAATTTACTGTGTCGTGTCTGCTAAAGAGTGTTGTCACAATTTAAATTGTGACAGTCGCAATCAATAATATTACATGCAAAATATGGTGTATTTGCATTTTCCGTCAAATTTAACTGAAGAAGAATTGATGCTACAAGCTAAATATAATAAATTAAAAAGAAAGGTATATTCCAACTTCCATTAACGATGATTTGAATTGAGGTTATATTTACATTAGCAACGGTTACACATTTTTATATTTTTAAATATGTACAAAATATAGTTTTATTTACAGTGTTATTAATAAAGTATTGTCTTCAGCTAGTCACTAAATTATTGCAAAAATATTATGTCATATGATATTGTTATATTAATATAAAATCATTGATTTTGGGAAACTTTTTATATATATAAATCATCTATTTTATTATTAATATTGACCTTTTGTTTCCAAGAAAAAAGCATTACAGGATTTGAAAGCTCCTAAACAAGAAGCAGAACGTGTGCCACAAGTACCAAAACGTCCGACGGAAGCAAGAGATGCTCGAGAAGTTGCTAAGAAATTGATAAAGTCTGGCGTTATTACAGCACCGAAGACACCTAAGAGACCAGAACAATCATTTAAAAGGCCTCGTGGACTAGAAAGAAAATTAAATAGTACAGAGAAAACAATAAGTTCTTATCAACCATTTTCAGCAGCTCAACTGGAAGAAGAAGAAAATGAAGCAGTAAGGCCAAGAGTGAAAGATTTATATGATAGTTTTGTTAGTGCTCAAGATTCAGAAGATAGAACTGTAGTAGATAAACAAGCACCACTTAAACAAGAATTGAAACCACGAGCTGGTAATACAATTTTTGTTTGTGGTTATAAAATATCTGAAGATTTCTTAAAGAAGCACTTTCAGACATTTGGCAATGTAATTAATATATCAATGGAGGCAGAAAAAAAGTGAGTATTAGAATTGTAATAATTTTTTTACTCTTATTTTTGAATATATTTTGTATTATAAAACTTCTTCATATTGATATCTTCTGTTCATATTAAACACATGGAATAATATTATAATTTATTTTTTAAGTCGAGGATTTGTGACGTTCGACAAACCTGATGCAGCTGAGAGAGCGATAAGTGAAATGGATGGCAGCATGGTTTCTTCTATTCAGTTAAAAGTTTCATTGGCGAGAAGACAACCAATAATAGAATCTATAAATGATGCTTCTTCTAGTTCAATGTGGACACCAATAGCAGCTAATTATTCCCAGAAAAGTATACATAAAGATAGACGTGAGTTAAAAGTTTATGAGGAAGATCTTTTTCAGTAACGCGAAGTTTTGTAGTTTAATTTTTACCCTTGTACATATTCAAGTTTTTGTATATTTATTGTTAAGAATGTTAAGAATATTTGATTAGATAATCTTATATTTATGTTGTTATTAAATAGTATAAGACGAAAATGAAAAAGCAAAAGTTGCTTTTTTGCAATATTTTGAAATTTAACATATACAATACTAAATATATTAGAAATTATTAATATTTTATGACAAAAAGAAGACATTCGAGTCTCAATATATTGTGAAATAATATTTGTTTTCAAAGAAAATGAAAAAACAAAAAAAATCGAAACGTTGTGTTGCACAATTTTTTTTATATTTCACATTTTTCTAAGGATAACTACAAGTATTGAAGAGATCTATAGATCTCTCTTATTGCGGTAAATTTTATAAATAAGGCATATTAATTTAGATTTAATAGCACATTTAATGTTGTCCTTTTGTAAGACTTTCATAATTGTATAAAGCTAGCATTATCATTATGATAATCATTGTAGCTATCGTTGTTGTTTTCGTCATTATAACATCATTATTAATATATAAAATAAACTTACTTAAAGAATAGATCGAATCAAGATTGTTGTTCACATGCGTGCAAAATCGCAGACGCATTAGTTTACCAAAAGAATTATTACCATTATGGTAGTTTTGTTATTCGTCTTATTGCGGAGGATTGAAATAATCCCAGTGATGGTAATGCATTATTGTTCGAGAATTACTGAAGTATACTATCAATAAGATTGCGATCACAAGTAATAAGGCACATAATGCCAATTCAAGTTCTCTAATCTTTTCCGTTGCTTCTTCAGCACCCACTCTAGAGATTAAATGCGATGCAAAATCTCTAATAAGTTTAGCTCCTGTGATTCGTATTGCTCGAAGAAGTTGTTTCGACGATTCGAGAATGCTTGGTTCGGGTTCTACCCGAGTGGACGGGGATGTGGTTAAAGAAAAAAATTCCGCTGGAATCTGTGAAGTTGGAAAAGCGATAAAGTGTGCGGCACCGCTTGGCAAATTGGATGTAATTGGCGATTGTGAAATTTCTCTTGCGGCTTCCTGCCTATCAGATTTCTCTGCTTCGTCGGAATAAGAAATAACGGCACGCTGTGCTAGAGCTACGTTCGAAACGTTATAAGGTGTAGTAACGTCAGGTGTATCTGGAGTTACAGAAATAACTGGTGGCAATGATCGAACCGGGGAAGCCGTTTGACGTACCGGCCGAATTCGTTCCGTTGGCGAGGGCGATCGTGATCTAGATTCTCGGCTGATTTCGTTTGTTTCTTCTTTACTTTGAAATTGTTTATCTTGGAAATCACGTATGTCTATTTCCGGCCTGCGCTCTGACATTATATCGAACTCTGCCATTAAACTCAACTTCGCATCAGAATGAGGCGCTTGATGAATCTCCGTTGATCGTTTCCCTTCGACAACTTCGAAGATTTCTGAACGTTTCATCGACATTGGGTCAACAGTTTCTAACGTATCATCTTGCATACTTTCGACGAATGATAATGTATGCGATGCGGATTCCACCTCTATATTTTCAATTTCCCTATCCTTCTTAGTTTCTTCGGAACTTTTTTTATCATCTAACTTAGACTCTATTTTAACCGATTGATCCGTAACTGAATCTTTTTCTTCATAACTTTTGATTTTCTTTTGATCGTCTCTATCCGGAATCACGTCTACCTTAGTACTGTCTTTCACAGTAGATTCTGTATCATTTTCTCGATCGAGCAAGCGTCTCTCTTCTCGTGCCTGTTGAGAGCTTGCCACACTTTCCAAATGACTTCTAATAGCTATCAACTCTTTAATAATTGAAGGAGAGAAAGAGTCTTCCTTGGAATCATACAAATTTTTCAACTCGTTTGTGCATATTACTACAGAATCTATTTCGGAAGCGAGCAACTTACTTGTTTCTAATTGCGACACGTTGAGTCGATCGACTTTTAGGTCACCGACTTCAAGACTGCTTATTCTAAGAGTTTCATCCGTAAGTAAGGCGGAACGTATGATAGAATGTAGATGAGACTGATCCATTGCGGTTGTATCAGGAATCGTCGGTGGTGGTTCACCAGCGAATTGTGTTCGAGTTGGCGAATGTCTTTCTTGAAGTCTTTCCTCATAATCTACGAAAGGAGAAGGTCCTCTTGAAGATCTGGGCGTATCCATGCGCTGATATTTCTCATCGTCGTTTTGCAAAAGTTCAGACGTCGACGTTGGGAAGAGATTAGGACTGGGTATTCGTTCGGTAGATACCATAACTTGTGAACCGGATCGCGACGGGGTGACGATTAATTTGGCTTGTGTAATTTCTTCTTCTATGATCATGTCATCCGGTAGAGGATCAGTTTGTGTAGCAGTTGTCGCTTCGTTAATGAGTTCCGATAGAGATTCATCGAAACGATCTTGACTGTGTTCTTTTCGTGCTCTAGGTGGTCTAGGAGGTGCTGGTAACGGTCGTCCTTGGATCTTACTGAGGACTCGATCATCTCGTAATTCTTTACGATCTTCCGAATCTATCTCGATGTAAGGCATTGATTCTGTTTGTTGTTGTTCCAATAATCTTTCCTCCGTTGAGAAATCGTCTCTTATTTTCGTCGTCGAAGCAAGTGTACTGTAAGTACGTTGTGGTCGTTTCGGAGGACTTGGTCTTGGGGTTGTCGCAAATTTCTCACGAATCTTTCGTCTACGAGGCGGTGGTGGTCTTGGTGGTTTCTCACGTTTATCCACCAGTGCGTATCCCGACAAATCCCTCATAGAATCCATAGTTGTTTCGTCTGGTGGTATGTCCTCTTGAACATAGCCAATCTCTGGCAAAGATTCAGCCCCATGAGATGTACGATCTTCATCCTGAGCCAGAGATATCGTTCTCGATCGTGAACGTCTCTTTGGCGGGATAGGGATTGGTGTTTGAGCAAGTTGATCTTCTAGCAATATTTTATCCTCCTGTGTGTCAAGGATTATGTCGTTCATCGCTCGAGATTGTACTGGTTCTGCCATTCGAGACGACGACAATAAATTCTCCTCCCATTTGTCACTACGACCATTGCATATCGTCGTGGGAAAAAGTTCGTTCGCTTCACTCTGAATTTTTGCTCCACGAGCTCGTTTTCGACGGGTAGGTACGACCGGGGGTGGACGCGGCACGTCGCCATTTTGAAAAATATTTCGCGAGATATCGGACTCAATCGGGGCTTGAGATTGACTGCGAAGAGACGATTTTGATTTCCTTCGTGCTGGCTTTACTATAACTATGTCGTCCAAAGGTTCATTCGTCGACTTTGTCAGCTCACGAGGATCACATTCAGCTTGATAAACAACGCGATGTCTCGAGCTACTGTCGGATCGTTCCTCGTAAAAGACATCGTCAGAAATATCCTCGCTGGCTCGTGCAACCATACGTTCTCTTTTTGCCCTAGTTGGTGGTATAACGACGTCGTAAGATTCAACGGAATCTTCTTTTCTTTTATATAACGATCTCCTTGCTGGTCTTTTTGGAGGCACAGTTGGCATGATGAAGTCATCAGCTAAAGCATTTACCGGTTGAAAATATTTGTCGAAATCGGCCATATTGTCCCGTGGGTAATATTCTTCGGAACCGGTATCCTCGACGATTCCACGACGACGACGATCGCACGAGCTGCCGCTCGATTGTTGTTGTTCTCTGTCCGAGTGAGCCGATGAGAGATCTCGGTCTTCTAATTCCTCCAATTCCTCTTCCAACTCTTCCTCCTCGTAGTCCTCTTCCTCTATTTCTTCTTCTGCTCTTTCCTTTTCTCGTTCTTCTTCCGAGGGCAGTGGAATTTGTTCAAACTGTCTTGGATCCACGGCTGAGAAAGAAGAGCCAACGTCAAAAGACGTTGGGTCTGCCAACGATCGCGAACGTCGTATCGGTTTGAAAATTTCTTCCTCTGCTACTACCTCTTCATCGGATGGCCTCCAATCCGACTCTATCAGCTGACCATTTTCGCTTCTTTTCTGCTTTTCATTGATCTCTCTTCCTTCTGAGATTTCAGCCGAATCCGGATCATAATCCATATATTGCATTTCTTCGTCCTCTTCCATAGTTTCACTTGCACCTTTTCTTTGAGATTTTTCCCAAGAAATACGAGCGGCTAATGTATCTTTCTCTTCCAATCTCACAGATAATCGAGGTTCCTCGAGCGAAGGATGACGCCATGGACGTGTTCTTTCGGCAGCACTGACATTTTCATCTTGATCAAATTCATCGAAAGTAGGATCACCGAATCGACGTGTCCAACTTGCTGTTGTCGAGGGATAAGTTTTGCGAGTCCGAGGGAATGTTGCACTTTCTTGAGATTGTGCTCGTGAATCCTTCGGCGAAGATGTTGCCGCGTAATCGTCCGCATGTGTCTTGGATTTCTTCTCGAATATACGTGGATACGTTGAGAAGTCGAAGATATTGCGACGCGAGCCCCCAATTGTCGAATCTGTAGAACGTTGTTCCCTTAATGTTGATTTTCTCGTTCTCTTCAATGCGCTTGGCAAACTTATGTTCGGACGTTTCATATTGAATTTTGCTTTCTCTGGCAAATGAAATTTTGGTCTCTCTGGTAAACGAATCTTCGATCGGTCCGGCAAACTGAACTTTGGTCGTTCTGGTAGATTGAAACGTGGCCGTTCTGCAAATGATGTCCTTATCCTGTCCATCCTGCTAGGTCTCTTCTTTTCTGTTCTTGATTTGTCCGACTTTCCGCTACTCGTCGATCTCGTCTTTTCGGCTTTTTGTCGTTTTGTGAAGGAGAAATTTGGCCGTTGAATACCCCGTAATCGTGAGCTCAGTTTACCCGCTTGACTCTTCAACCGTTGCGGCAAAGTTTTTGCATCACGGCGTAGGGGCAACTCCTCCAACACCGATGAGTCCATCTGAAAAAATAGAATTTATTTCTTTCATACGTAGGTGTAGAAGCTTTTACGAAGAGGAATTTGCCGAATTTCGAAGGTATATTGAACATCATTTTACACGTCACTTTAGACGTGAAAAATCACATAAACATTGTTGGATCGTACGCGAATGTTAAGTAGTCATGGGTTTGACATTTGAAGAACTTACGAAATAAATTATCGATCATTCTGTTATATTCGTATGCTTTTTACTAAATAAAAAATCTTACTTCTTGAAATGTCTTTATATAATCTCATTTATGTATAACAGAAACGACGTCTGATAGATTTGGCAGATTCCTCTGGTATCTGTCTGCATAACATCGATATATTCGTAATGATTATTCGAATGAACGAGAAAAGCCAAAAGACTTTTTTTTCGTTCGATGAAGATCACCTTAACCAGATTGCATAATATTTCAGTTACGAGTTATTCATATTTGTCTAAATATAATCACGTTCACAAGATGGTTGAAATAGAAAAAGAAATTAAAGAAATGTTAAGATCACCACCTGACTGGTGTTGACTTCGCCGTCGGTCCTAGACTCGGCGCCAGGAGTTGTCGGGGCGATGATTGGGGTAGGAGCAGAAGGGCTAGGACTGCTCAAGTATCGTTCCTCCAATCGGTCCTGAAGCTGTTGCGGACTGTCTTGTTCCTCGGATGTGTCACCCACAGTTTCACCAAGCTCTTGTCCTTCCATAGCGACATCTTCGATTCTACCGTCCAATGGTAAGATGACATCGCCGCCTAAGATCAGCCTTGGTGGCAAAAGACCTCTTTCGTCAATGCTGTCATCGCTGTCCGCAACGGGCACCACGTCCGTGTCGATGATTTGTACAACTGGTGCCGTTACCGGATGTGCCAATGGTGCCGCGATTGGTTCATATTCATGCTCACTATTAATAAGAAAATTCAATTACTTATTAGAAAGAACACAATAAAATAGTTTTATAAAATTGGTTTAAATTGGACGAACAAAGACGTGTTAGGCGCAGCATGTGGTCAGTGAATCAGCATGTGAATTAAATCGAAGTATAGCATCGGATCAACCTTACCGATCACGTTGTCCATTTTTCTGTAGATCGGTATGAAATCGAATTGCCCTTCTCCTCATTGGCAACATTTATATATCTTTTGGTCGATCGTTCGATAAGAGAGTTGTCCTCGTGGGCACGCGTCTCGTAAGGCACGTCCCGCAAGGCGCCTCGCGATCTAGGCGCGATCTAGTCGCGATCTAGTCGCGCGCTACGAGTCTACGCGCGCGTAGACCGATGACTGGACTGTAGCGGAACCGGGAGCTGATCGTGGATTCTATCTATAGCCAGCTGGGCGAACCTTAAATAGCCGCGGGAATTCGCAACGCTCTCGAATGCCGTAACCTATACCAGCACACGGCACTAGGAAGAAACTCGCGAGTTGATCGCATTTATTGGTGGTAGTGGCGGTAGTGGGTAGTGATGGTGGTAGATATAGGGGATAAAACAGATACGAAAAATTGGCAATTTTTTTAATAGACTACTGACCTGCATGGGTGCCTAGAAGGTTCTTGCATCGCTGTCCTGGACGATGGTCTGGCAATGCGAGCTTGACGTTCCGGTAGTAACGAGTCACTTTGATAGTATTGACATCCACAACGAACCTCACGTCCGAGGCTGGATGTTGATGATGCCCGCGAGGTACGTCCTCGTTGTTGCTCTCCCTGCATCCCCACCTCCAGAGAGACGTCGACGTCGACGCCGACGCCGAAAACCAATGAATCTACTCCAGTCTTTTCCTTCTCTCTCTCTCTCTCTCTCTCTCTCTCTCTCTCTCTCTCTCTCTCTCTCTCCTTTCACGTTGTTGAATCTCGGCAAAGACGAAAGAGTCGCAATCTATTCGCGCAGAGACACTTCGTGTTTTTTCGTTCTTGCGATCCTAAACCTTTCCCCTCCTTTCTCCTCTCCTGCAGCCTCCCGCGAACTTCGAGGTCGCTTTTTCGAGGGCGTGCTCACGACATCACCGCCATCACCTTCACAACCATCACCACCTACCACCGCTACGATCTTCACCCTCTTCTCTGGAAGAGAGGAGAAAAGAGGAAAAGAGAGAGAAAGAGAGAGAGAGAAGAGAAAAACCAGTGCAAGAGCAGCAGCCCGCCGCAACGCCAACTCGATGACTCTCTGTACTCTCGAATATCTACTACACGGACGCAACCGAGAGACCAAAGCGGACATCGAATTATTTATAGCAACTTTCTATAACGTTTCAACGCAAGATCGTACTTTTAGATATAAGACAACGCTCACCTGTCTGTATATATGCATGCCACCTGATGATACGATTAAACGATTTCAATTTCTCGCTCCTACTCTCGACATGAACCAATCAGCATTTTCATGGTGTACGTCGAGACTATCGTTTATAGGGTATTTCGTTTTTCCCGCGTAAGTTCAAACGTTCGACAAGTAGTAACGTGCTATTTAAGCGCGACATTGAGCCTCGCACAATTTTATCACTGCATAGTCGTTGTTGCGACTATTGAGAGTCTATTTGTTTGATTGACCTTTTTTGTATACTTTGAAATCCCAGCAATCTTTTACCATGGCAATTTAATGCATTGGCTTTTGTAATGAAGAGAATGTAATTGGAACAAACAAAGTTGTCATACCTAGAAGAGCTACTAGTTTCTATATAGAAACTAAAAATAGTAAGCCGTGACGGCTACCATCTGGGAATGGCATCGTTGTCGACTTCGATACTTGTTGTTGTTGTATCTTGTTGTCATTATGAGAAGTTACGTATATATTTTATTTATACAATAGGATTATTTTTGAAAGTGAAATATCATACTACTCAAAGGCTAAATTTTAAGGAATGATCATACGGAACGTTCATGTTTCGATTTAACGAATGGATGACTACCAAAGGTACTCGATGAGAGTTAGTTCGATTCGATAAATGTATCTTTGTAGCTTATGCTCGCTCCACTTTTTGTATATAAATAACCGGAGTTGGAGACGCATTCGCAGATGTTTGGCTACTCGCGAGAATACGCGTGGGTGAAATATATTTTTTATTACAAAAGATCGAAGTTTTGTTTCTTATCTTGTAAGCCTTGATATGCGAGCAAGAAATATTAAAATTCTCGATACGTATATATTCATAGAGTCATAACGAACTCTTAAGATTTGACTCAGAGTTCAAGAATAATCTTTTATTTTTAATACGAAGACTAACGTAACTCTCGATCATTTGTTTTCGGTGTGTACTCGATAAGAGAAGAAAATAAACTTTTCACCGAGGGAATAAAAGAAGCTTTTTTCAAGGCGTAGTAATGTGGAGTACGTAATGCGTAATACACTATTACTGCCAAGACGCGGTTTAATGAGGTCTCAATGTAACGATTTTATTGTTGTAATTGTAATTACAGTAATCGTAATCGTAATCGTAATCGTAATCGTGTTGGTAAGATGACGGTAAGAACGACGTGTCGTCGGGCGGCGGGCAAGGAAAATGCCTGGGTCAGGCGAGTTCGTTGCCGTCCGGAAAATGTTCGCGGGCATCCAGGCAAGCAGCCAGCTCAAAAACCAGATGTCGGAGAGTACGATTCTCAAGAAATTCAGCGTCCGATAAAGGCGGATAACAGCGAGGTCTCTGTTGACGTCCTCTAAACGACCGATGGAGATGGAGGACCACGTCGCAGAAGACGTAACGTACCAGAAGTAGCCGCAGAAAATCGTCACCGAAGAACTGCAGCACGCCGGTCTCTGCGATTTGACAAGAATATAATAAAAATAAGAAGTATCTAATGACAATAACGAAGTTGTAAGGATCGTTTGGTGATAAGTGTTGCTGGATTGAAGCCAAACAATAGTTTTAGTAGTCGCTCTAACGCGATCGTAAAACGCGATTAAAAAAGAAATGAAAAGAGAAGAAGCCGAAGATGAAAATACCATACCACATCGGGAGCGCGTTACGAGCTGGCTGGCCTCGATGAGGAATCGCTCGATGTAACGCTGGCAACGCTCCCAATGATGCACATCGAGGCTCCCGACGTTGCATATAAGGCAAAAGGCGGCAAGAGGGGCATGAAGAAAGAGGGTGAACAGGCTACCGCTGTGCCGTACGTCGCGCAAAGTTGACGGCGTGTCTTGGGGCGACATCAGGACCATCAGAGGCTGCCCGAAATAACGGGGTATCTGTTGGAACACAAAGCTGTTGTCCGAATCGACGACGACGAAGAGCGGCTTCCTGGTGAACGGGTAGAGGTCACCGGGATAAAGGCAGTGCGGCTCTTTACCACCCGTCGGCCTCTTTCCATGTTCGACTTCCCGCTTGCTGCACGTCGACACGCCACCTAGGTCGTACCCCACTGTAACAGATCGTAATTTTGATCAACATCGTGCCATTCCGCCTTCGCGCCTCGCCGATCGTTCAGCATCCTCGATAATACCTCTCTCCATTTCTTTCTTTTTTTTACAAATCTTTTCTTTATTTCTCTTTTCCTACAATATATTTTCATTTCTATACGTATCTTGCTATCAGTTTTAAATGATGTATATTTAATCGGTGCTCTGCTGGGAACGGTTGATCAAAGTGATTTTTTGTTTTCAATTAGATAAGATTTAAAATGTTAACTCTCACAAGCAGAAGCAGAAATGGAATACCAACGGATTCCCAATACTTCGATATCGATTGCTTCGTGCCTCGAATTCACTATTATGAATACGTGGGAATCTTCATCGCCGTATGACCCTGACACAAATACCTTATTCTACTTTCGTTCAGACTTTTTTCGCGTTCCAACTATAAGCACTCTGTTAAGCCGACCGCTTTTGCGCGAGCCAAAGTACGTATCCCGCAGACGATCGGACGGACGGACGGACGGACGGACGGACGGACGGACGGACTCGTCATTTTAATTTTTCACCGCGACGAGAGCTTTTCCTCCGACCAAAGTCAACACCTTTAGTGTTACCAGAATAAAGCATTTTATATTTGATATATTCGACAGCATGCAGCATAAGTAAAAAAAGTAAAGGAAAGTAAACTACCTAAGGAGTATTTGGAATAGGTCTATTCCGCGAGCTCGGTTTGGTAAAAAGAAAAATATCGTGTATCTTTCGATGCGAGGTCACGACTTATTAGGAAACCATCTAAATGACCTGGATTTGTTATTTCGTTAATCCAGCAGACAGCACGATAAGAGGTCACGGTCGCACGTGCAGCATGCATCTCGCGAAGTAGGCAGAGTCCTTGAGATGTCTTCTTCCGATCTGTATGATACTTTCGTGAGAATATACGCTAATTAAAGGCGGAGTACTGTGGCGCTCGTCAGCGCGATCGAAAAACGACAGTATAATGAGTTCCCTCGCGTACTAGCCGAAGTACGAGGGTGTTTGGCAGGGATGTCGGAAAATTGGCTGCTTATTAAGAACACGGTCGCTACTTTTCCAAGTGTCGGCTACATTTAGAAAGCAACAGAAAGAAATGGAAAGATTTTAGTAAAGCGACAAAGCGATTTGGCTCGGTTTTATCATCTCTTGTCTCTCTCTCCCTCTCTCTCGCGCTCTCCCTCTCTTTCTTTCGCGATGAAAACTTGGCCATTTGGCGCCAACGTTTGTACATTCACGATATGCGAAGCCTTTAGATGAAAAAAGCGATAAATGAGTTTTCTGATCCGATCGTGCATTTCTGACACGTTCTAAGCGGACACGTGGTATTATGGTAGAGTAATAACGAGGAGGAACGATGACGCGCCGAACAAAGAAAAAAAATGTTCAGAAAGTATAAGAAGACTATGGACGAAGTAAAGACTCACTTTCTTCGGGGTGTTTGACGGTCGAGAAGCAGCCGTCGGCCGATAGATAGAGTAGTAACGCCCCGTTGGCGGGTAACTCCTTGAAACCACTTGCTAGGAACACCTGTACCTGGCTATAGGTCGGCTTGTAAAGCAGGTACTTGTGTGGATTGTCGCGCCTTGGCGCGCCGTTTTCTGCACCGGGATATGGTCCCGGTCTAAAGGGCATCCTACCAGCCGGCGAAGCGTCATGAAGATGATTCGGATCGTCTCTTGGTTCTCTTTCGAGGGTCTGCAGCATCCTGAACATGTCCATCGATAATTCACTGAACTTCACCTGGTCGGCGCAGTTACCGACAATGAGGATCTCCTGTAAGGATAGGCACATGGGTGGCGAGCGTTCGACAGGTGGCGAGGTCTGTGGCCGAAGCCTATGACTCAGCACGACCGGATCCGAGTCCGAGTGTAGGATCACGGCGGACTCGGCTTTCACAAAGGCTTTTATTTCGTCGAGTACGAGGTTCCACTCGAGCTGATCGTCCGGTTCATAGGTGCTCGTGTAATCGGCTATTTGGGCGTCCAGCTCTTGCACGAGTTCGCGTACCAGCTTCATCCGATTTAAAAGTAGACAGACGACGATGAAGCGAGCGTAATACCTTAGTTTTTTCACCATTAGATCGCTTCTGTCCTCTTTCGCGGCACGACTGTAATAAGCGCGACCTCTTATTGCCGCGTAAAACGAATAGGCCTCGTGCAGATAACTCGTTTCGCTGGTGCGCAAGTAATAGTGGTAATAGAGCTGACCGATCTTGCTCGCGATCTCGCCGATTTGCCATCTCTTTAGTCCGTACTTCGTGTCCAGTATCGTCCTGGAAAAAGAAAAAAGAAGACGTGTTCGCGTTCTCTTTTAATACTTTTATGCTTTGCTTTAACGTTGTCTTTTATCATTTCTATATTTATATATAATCTCTCTTGATCTCACGTATCCATTTTTTTTTTAGCGATCGAAATATTTCGTAAATGATAAGCGAACTATTTCTATTTTAGACACGCGTCCCTTTTCTCTCTTTTTCTTTTTTTCTCTCTCTCTCTCTCCGTCTCTCTTTCTCTCTCTCTCTCTCTCTCTCTCTCTCTCTCTCTCTCTCTCTCTCTCTCTCTCTATCGATCGCAACACGATCTTCGCGAGTGCCTTCGATTGCCAGAATATAATGTTAGAAATATCAAAGGTTCCGATCGACCATGTACTCACGAAAATACATGCACCGGCACGCTTTAATACAACACGAAGCTGTGAGGAAAGGAATGGTCACACTGGACAAAAAATTAAAAAAAAAAAAGATGAAAAATAAAAAGAAAAACCTAAAAATGTTTCCGTAGGGGAAACAGCTGCCAATGTTGATCCACGAGTATTTCTATTCACATGGCATTGTTTCATCATTCTGTAAGATCTCCTGTTATCGTCACGATGTCATAGATTTTAAAAATCTATGAACGAGAAATGTTTTTCTTGTTTTGTTACGAAAATCTTATGACATTAGTCAGAATAGTTTCGCGATCTTTGATTGTTTCCTTAAACAACAAAATTAGAAAAGCATTGATGAAAGATCGATCACGTGGCAGCTTGTGTAGCTATATGAGTCGATATAGGATACACTTAAGACACTATTGGATTCATAATGAAAAGAAAGATTTTGGAGAGATACGTAAGCAACACGTTTTATTTCTAGGAAACACTCTACGACAAAAATTGCGTCTTGGGTATTGAAGCGATTAAAAAAACGACGGAAAGAAGGTAGAAAAAAGAAAGGAAGAAAGAGAGAAAGAAAAGGAAGAGAAGAAAAGTACCTCGTGGTGCAGAGATACGATCGATCGAGTGCAGAAAGTTAAGTGGATAATCGAATATGATCAAAAGATACAGAGACTGTTGTCTGTATTCACCTGTGTTGTTGCTGGAATTTCCAAAGCTTCGTGTAGATGTCGAAGGTGCGCCCAAAGTAGCCTTGCCACTGCTTATGTCCGTACTGTGGCAAATCACGTAGCCCGTTGAATAGCTGCTTACTTTTCTCGAGCAGGTGACAGAACTCGAGGACGACTTTGCGCTCGTGTTCGTCCATACCAGCCATCATGACCATCTTTTCGGCGAGAGATCGCGGTCACTGGCTGGACAGCCCTTTTTCCACGGTCGCGGTGACCCGCGTGATGGCGCCTGCCGATTCCGCCACCCTTTTGCACGACGGCTACACGCTGCGACCAATCAATACTATGCCCACCCCGCATCAGAGGGCGCATCTGGCGAGCCACCACCACTGCCACCAGTGACATCGATGCCATCTATGACACCCCTAAAATTGTACTTAACTCTCGTCATACGACTCTACTGATAAAACGTTTTACAGATCCAACAGTCGGTTTTCTGTTTTGTTCCGTCGATTATTGATACAAACCAGATATGTTAGTTGGATCCGCGATTGGTAGGCTGCTCGTAGATGGTACTGACTATCCTATGGTGATCGTATTATTTGTTAGAGCGCTTTTTCGAAATCATAATTTTAAATATATTATTACCAATGTTCAACTTGAAGACTAGAGGAATATAATTACAAAATCTTAGATCGTTAAGAAGATATGAGACTGATAAAACGAAAGAAAGGATGCATCTATCGCACAGTGTAGAAGTTAAATATACCCCTTGAATGCGGATGGTTGATTTTAATATGATATGAAGATACCTCCTTTAAGGGTGATTTCAACCTAAATGCGATAGCTTAAACTTTATCCAACGATTATTTTGTAACATTGGTTAAGCGACATTTAATGAAAGACAAGCGTTTCTTTCGGTGGTGTAATTAAAATTTCAGTCAGACGATGGCGATAGAGCGGGATAGGTACGTGAAGTGGTAATGGGGAGGGAGAGCGTCGATGGTAGGAGAACTCGTCGACACTTTCGTCGTCGAGGTTCGTTACGCTGCTCGCAGAAACGGTGGGAGTTTTGCCGCCCTGCTACCGCCGTCGGCGGAGATTAATTAACTAGATAACGGACGGTGGTTGCAAGAGAGAGAAAGAGAGAAAGAGAGAGAGAAAGGAGGATGGAGAATCTACGGACGAGGGATGTGGAAGAATCGAGAGAGTGTCGTTGCGAGGTCGTTGCGAGGGACTGGTAGGAGCATAGCATGGAGCATGGAACACCCTCGCGAGGACGAGCCATAGGGCTTTCCTAGCCGGACGTTCGACTCCGGAGTATATCGACTGTGTCGCCTCATCTACAAGTCAATCAGGTTCGCGTGCTGGTCGCTCGTGAAGGTGGTTGGTACAAGTAAGTAAGTAGGTAGAGCTTGGTAGGTGCCTATTCTACGAGCACCATCGCTGTCGAGCGCCTTTATGCTAGCCAGGTATGCAAGTATAATGTGCTGGCGCATATATGAATGCTTATGGTAATCCAAGCGGCAGGCTCGTTTCGACGTTGACCAGGATGCCTGCTACCTGAACGGACTCAACACACCCTCTACAGAGTACACCCTCTACACGTCTTTAGTTAGTACATTGTAGTTGTATGTCGGACATCGTTTTCGACTTGATCAAGATCCTCCTAAACTTTGCTCTCTTGGGTCTCTTTCAGCCGAGATTTTCAATTCCAAAAGAAAAAGTAATCGTCTCGTACCACTTGAAGTCTTTTCAATTGCTCTTTTTGCTACCATTCGATAGAGATAAAGGATATGATTAGAGGATATAAAGCGAAATTCGATAAACCGTGATTTCCTTCGTCTTCAGAAAGAAAACGAAAAAGGAGAGGTATCGATGGCGTGAGTCATCTTACCGTTGTCGATCGATAGGGTTAAGTTCTGTTCTGGTCGAAGTAACGTCTCGAACCCATAGTTCCAGTCCATGAACCGAACACAATGATAGCTAGCAGCCGGTCTGACCATGGACGGGCGATCATATCGGGTCGTTAACTGATATTAATAGCAGGGCGCGGTATATCTGCGCCTCCCTCTCTTTCTCTCTTTCTTCCCCTTCTCTGTCTCTTCGCTCCTTCACTTCATTCAACTTTTAGGGGATACCCTGTCCTAATTGTTACAAATTAAATCACAAGATATCGAAGCAATCCCTCGAGTACGATACGCAACTTGTTATCGTTATTTTCTCACGCCCAAAATTTCAAACTTTTCGATTGATTTTTCAAACTTCCATGTAATTCAACTAACCAGATTGAAAAAAAAACGTAGGTACATTGAAACCCACGTGAAATAGACTCGCAATATCAGGACAACGCGAGGGCATCTATTAGCCCGCGAATAAATTCTTTTTAATATGCCACACTAACCTGTTGAATGCGTTGCGTTCGTGACAAACGGTGATTACGTTTGCTTTTCTCTGCTTAGAATCGTCTTTTTCTAATGACAACGATCGTATCGCATTTGCGAATGCGACGTTCGAAATAAAATCTGCGCGATTTTGATATCCCACAATAATAATTCTTCCACAAAAAGCTTTTCCTTTATACCTTTGTATAATTGGTTTTCCTTATTCAAGATGGCTAACGATACTTGCAAAGATCTCGGAAAAGATATTCTTGAATTCGAAGAGTGCGAATGTTTGTTTTCTTAGTAGCGAAAGAAAGAAAGAAAGAAAGAAAGAAAGAAAGAAAGAAAGAAAGAAAGAAAGAAAGAAAGAAAGAAAGAAAGGGAAAGCGCAGAAAGTGTGCTCACGAAGACGAGGACTTTTGATATTTCCTGCTCCGACCATTAGCCAAGGTACGGGACAGAGAAGCGAGGTGAGGGTGGTTCTCAGGGTGGACGCGAGGAAAGCCTCAGGAAGTTCTAACTCACGGGCAAGGGGGCAAGCCACCCCTGTCAAGCTGTGCCAGCCCCTACCATTAACATTAACCGAGCATATACAGGGTGTTTGCAATGGCATTATCGATCGGCCTTGTGAAAAAAGACCAGCGAATCGAGCACTCTGTGCGAGCCGTGCAGGAAGCACCTAGTTTACATTCACGAAAGCTAGTTCTAAACGCCGATAGACTCATTTTCACGTCCTATCGTTCGTGGAACGATCTTTTCACGGTATAAAAAGTATAGAAAATCATGATCATTTTCGAGAGACCGTACTTCTCCTTCGATGATTATTCTTATTTGGTACGTACCGAAGAATTGTATATTTATTCGTGCGTAACATACAGAATCGAACGTTACAACGACATCCCCTAACATCCCGTTTCCTTTGAAAATCCTGAATCCTACATCCGTTTGGACCTTTTCGGTCATGCGTAAAGTTTCCGATCGTCGTCGATGCAAGGAATATCCTGGGTCATTCAATAAATATCAAGGAAAATCTGTTAGATACTATTCGGACAAGATCATTGCTGGAGGTGTCATTTTTATTTTGGTATATTTCTGATATCAGAAAAAAAACTTTACTTTACTTTGAAATTTTCTTATCGTGTACGAATTTTCGCAAGAGTATCGAATGTCAACAGTACATCGAGTAATAATACTTTCGACACTTGTATCGTTTTCCTCGTGATTGCCGTAGAGAAGCACGTCGCGAATAGCGACGTCGATCACGCGTTGGTTAACGAAGATGACGATAACGATACATCGTGTTATCGCTCGGACGTATCGCGCGCGGTGGTGGTCTATCGTGGACCGTATCGCGCGAACGTATCGAGCGAATGTATCGCGTGGACGTGTACCCGCCCCATGGTTGGCAGTGCATCTATGAAAAGCGTAGACCGGGCACGTGTCGCTCGTGTCGCGCCCTCCTTGTTACTGCAATGCGTGGATCTGATAATTTTCGTATGGCCGAACATACGTATCTATATTCGTCCGCGTCTCTACTGAGATTTCTACGTGACCTTGTGTCGAGAGATAACGAAAAGAGATAAGATCGAGATTTATTAATCGAACCGTAAGCTTACCGAGAACAATATTAATTAGCGAATTTCTTTTTTTAAGAAATTCGTCTTTATTTTGAAGGAAACTAACGAGAGAGAAAAAAATTCTTATATCCACATCGTATACCAAGGGTTAGGCCAAAGGTTGAAAGAAAAAGAGAGGAAAGCTCTCTCTCGGTGTTACCCCTATCGAGAGAAAAGGGAGGTGGATGATCCCGCCTCTAAGGAGCTGTATCGGAGTTGGCCAAAGGGTGGGAGACGACGTGCGCAGGGTTAGAGGGGTAAAGAAGGGTTTCGCAAGTCCTCCCCTCTGTATGTGATATCCCTCCGGGGAACGGACGAGAGGGCGTCCCGGCGCAGGCTCCGATACAGCCAATCGTCGGACCGCGAGTGATAACGACGCTGCCGAATGCGTGCGTCCGCGTCTCTGGCCAAGTCCACCACCGGTGGTCCACACGGTACTCCGCAAGGCATTCCGCACGTTCCGTTGTCTCTTCTACGATACCGAGTTGCCTCGTGTTTTCGCTGTCCGTCCATGCACGCGAGAAATGAACTCGTGCGATACTGTTTGCGAAAGTAGGTGTGTTAAACATGTTGAAACGCACGTTCTTTCCTTTTAACACGATCGCTGTGTCTAAGCTCCTTTTCTCGGTGTCTATCTGATTTTTTCCTTCGATCGATCTCGCGTGCTTACCTTTTTGTCTTGGACTTGGATAAAACGTTGCTCTTTCAAGCTCGTGTTGTTGTGTCCGCGATCAGTGTTCGTGATTCTCAACGACGATAAAGTTTACTTCTCGCGAGTTCGGCATACTTTCTACGTCGTTCCTTGACTTTAGGAAGTGTTCGCGGACGTTTGTCCATCCTTTGAAAAGAGCTGGATTCGACAGTGCTGGATAAGATAACGCGCGGAACCCCGCATTGACGGTGAGATTCTCTTTTTCTTCCTTTCTTTTTTTTTTTTTTTTTTTTTTTTTTTTTTTTTTTTTTTTTTTTTTTTTTTTAAATCGACATACTGTGAAAATAGTTCGCTCTTTTTCCCTCTCTCTCTCTCTCTCCTTCTCTCTCGTTCTTTCTCTTTATTTCTCTGATGTAGATACGTTCGCTACTGCCGGAAAGGTTTAATTGAATCAGAGCACAGGAAACGCGACTACGAGAGCGCGGTTTCTCTTAGCGTGCCAATGAAAGAAACGTATGTCGTTATCGCTTTGACTAATAATAAGATATCTCTGTGGAATGATTAGCGACCGCCCTCTCCTTTTGCTTGCACTGTATTACACTATCGCGATCTTCCGTTTGAAATGACGACGACGGTTTGAAATACGCGTATGTGGTATACTTGGATCTGATAGCGTTTCATCTCACTTATCTTGTCGTTTGATATCCTTGATCGAAGTAACACATTCATTTCTGCATTCATTTCTGGAGAAAAATGTCAAACGGGTCTAGCTATGTCAGTTATATCAAAATCAATATCGAATTATCATTATTTCTATTTTACGAGTAACATGTTTAGATCGATATCGTTATGTGTGTACAAATCAGAAAATCTTGAGTTATTATTCGAGAAAAGATAAATATATTAATATGAATTAGGCGAAATAGGTCGATCATTGATTAGGTGTAAAGATCGATGAAAAATTAATGAGATTATTATTTTTATAAATAAATAATATACATGGATCAACGTTCTCATCACGGATTAAAAGTTGCACGTGGTGTCACTCTGGTTTACTGCATCGAACGTCATTACATTGCTAAGTTCTCTCATATCTTTAACCTTCGGGATTTTGGGAAAATTGCGAAAGCAAGAGTGCCTCGTCCGAAGGGAACTGCTCGACTATCGGTTAACGTAAATGCACGCACGGCTTGTCGAGGTTTCTCCCTCTTTCGCATGCGAATGCGCGTCTATATCAGCCTTACCGCGACACTGCATTTAAATAGTGTGTGTAGGTACGTGCGAGAGAGTTTAGACGAGGTAGGCTGAGGGGTTTCCGGCGAGCGTTAACAGAGTAACAGAGTGATGTAATGAGGCCCGGAAGCAAGCAATTTGCTGACCGCCGCGGCCACAGTTGCGCGAGACAACCTGCCCGGAGTACCTTCTTCTTGATATCGGCACCAGCATCCTCCGGATTTGAAGCTTTTGCCTTTTCGCGAATTAATTTTATATCATTCTTTCGTTCTTCAAAGATATCGTGTTTCGATACGTCGTACGATGTCTTCCGTCGTTAGCGTCTAACTCGACTCAATTATTTAACCAGACATGGAATTTAGTCAGTCGTTTTTATACTTGGACGAATTGACGATATCATCGACAGTTTTATATCTTTTTGTTTCTCGCATTATTATAACTCTGTGTTGATCGGGCGATGTGTGAAAAGACTTCTACGATTTTGTGATAAAGCTATCTTGTGATTAGGATGATCAGTGATATTAATCTTAAGAGATTTTATTATAATCGAACCTTCTCTCAGTGAGAAGATTCGTGGTGCAAGCTGTGTGAAATTGTTCGATTCGATGTCAATTCGTTATAAGGATTAATCCGTGTCACAAGATTCGTGAAAATCTGCCGAGAAATCGAAGGTAATCCGTCGGCTTCCAAAGTAAATTAAACATGACTAGAGATATAGAAACGAAGATAGTGGTCTTGAACTCGAGATGGAAATAAATTTATTCTGTAAATCATAATATGTAATAGATGACCTGTTTAGTAAGACTAATCGATACTTAGCTAAACACTCATAATTATCATTTTCAGCATTTCTTTGTACGCACATAATGTACAGCAATAGCTAGCGTGCACATAATTACAGCATACCTGTCAAAAATGTTTCAACACGAACGAAGAGAGATCAAGGCCACCTATTAAACGATCCTAGCAATGATCTGAAAATGAAGCTAAGTAGTTAATGAGGAAAACTTTGGGGTAAATGTTTCAGGGGCACTTTGGTGATGTACGACAGCGCTAGCTGTTCGTACGCAGGTGCGCTCGAATTAAAAGGAACCGGGAGTGGAGCTGCGGCCGGGGCCGGGGTCGGGGTTGGGTCCGGATCCGGGAGCGGAACCGGAGTCGGGGCCGGAGCCACGACCGCGGCCGCGGCCGCTGCTTCTGCGGTGGTTGCGGGTGTTACTGCGGCCGGTGTCAAACAAGAAAATTGGCCGTATCGCGGGCTCACCTGTGACAGCACCTTTCAACGACTTAAGGAGAGTGTCAAACAGGCTAAACAGGCTCTAGCCGATCGTGCTGGTTATCTTCCTGGAGCTTTTTCACCGCCTCCGCGTGCCAACCCGTCCGCCATTTCGCCGACCGCCTCCATCACCGGTGAGTGCTTCCGTACGCTTTAAATCTTCCCTTACCTCCGAAAACCCTTATGAACGAAAACTATTTTTTTTTTCTTCTTCTCGTCTTTATCAAACTTTTTTCTTTCTCATGCCTGCTATGTTTCATCAACGACGATGAGCTTTGCTTTACGACCTCAACGTTGCGTTTTTCTCCCAAATTAATAGCATTTTTTTAAATTCGATCTGGATGATACATATTTATGATGGGAATAATTGTTTATGTGTTTATAAAGTTCATGGTTAATTGCATTTTCGGGAATATTTTTTGTAGGCCAGGACTTTATACAGTTATATTTTGGATTACACATGAATTTCTACATTGTAGATAGCAATAGTTTAGAAAAATTGGTTTATAATATTCTTAAATTATTTATTAAAATATGCTTTCAAAATATACTAAATGCTATTTTCTAGAAGTTCACAATTAAAAGAGATACTTAGCTTTCGAGTACTTCCATCGCTTGTATTTAAAGTAGAGATGTCTCAACTATAGTCAGACGGGTAAGACAAAATTTGTCTAACCTTTTGTAATACTTTATACTAAAACAATAAATCAATTCGCGATGTAGATAGAATTCCAACCTGTCTCGAAAGAACTTGGATGTAGTCGTTATTCGAAAAGCAGTAAAGTCTTATCTATAAAAGAGAAAGGAAAAAATGCGAGAAAGAAAGTGAAAAATTAATGTTCCTATCATTGATTTCACGAAGTCTAGACGAAGATAGGAGTGCAATAGAGTCCCAGATGTAATAATTTGCCAGTGTTTACCGTGTACGATAGCGGCGCGGCTTGACTGTTGCTCTTCGCCGTCACCGATTTCCGATTGTATTTTTAAAGCATCGGTCGCGGGGAGCATTAATTACCCGACCGGTGTAAATCACGTTATCTGCTGCCCACGCCCCGCGAGAAAGTAAAGCTGGGTCGCCGAGAGAGAAAAAGAGATAGAGAAAGGAAAATAGAGAGGAGAAAAAAAAACAGGATGAGAAGGGGTCAACGGTGTTACGCGAGGACCGTCGACTACTTCCTACGGCCGCTCCAATATCCTGCGTGTTCCTCCGTAATTTAGCAACGATTCGACAGTTTCGTGCTGCAACCGGTCCATCCTCTAAAAGCATAGCAGTCCATTTTCTTTTACGATTTTCCTCGATGGTCGCGAGCCATTCGTGGTATCCGCTTTGAAATTTTTCGAAAAGCTATCGATTTAAAAAGGAGGATATCGTTGATAAGCTGTTTTGTGATTACAGCGACAACGACGATTCAGTTTCCTTAATCTTTTTTCTGTGTTTCTTTTTTTTTTCTTTTTATTTCCTTTCCTTTTCTTTCCTTTTATTTTCTTCGAAGGAAGAAACATCGTTTGGAAATTTTGACGTCGAATCCGAATTCTCTCAGTCGAGTTCAAGCAAGATGGTGGGTCGATGATGGCGGCGTAGTTGCGAAAATGTGGATGACGAGGGGTGGAGCGGTTAGGGGTTAGCCGGGAACGTATCCATGACGACCGACCGCCCCACGAAGCGGCACCCTCCGGGATTCCGGATGTTCCCCTCGACATCCCAGCATCCCTCTTTCCCTCCTCTCCTGATGCGACCATCCGCGATCACCACGTACCTCTCTACTCTGCCTCGAAGAGATAGAGAGTCCATAGCCCTTTTTCAAGAGATGTGTCGGATTTAAGCTTGGATTTTAAGTCGAATCGTATCCGTGCTCTCAGAATATATTTCTCAACCATTAGATAATAATTCTCATAGAATTTAGTACCCTCTCTCTCTCTCTCTCTCTCTCTCTCTCTTATTTGTTTTGCAATAAAAAAAACAAATGCGACAAATTTTCATTCCGAATATTCCATTTGTTTCATTGAGTTTAATTATTAAAATTAAAGACATATAACGTTGATCAACGTTCGAAAGACTTATCTTTTGTACGTTGTATTACACTGTTTACTTTGCTAATTGATGTTTGCTGAGTTGTGGCGACACGCGTGTGCAATGGAAACTTGTTTGTTCGTAAACATGGGCTAACCTTTTCAACATTTAGAAATTTACGGCACGTTTCAACGTGTAGGTACGAAGAGTTTCACTTACGGAAGAAGGTTAAGAGAGAGGATAAAGAGGTGCCGTAGAGAAAGAGAGAGTACCATTTAATCATGTTCTCTAATTGCACGGAATGAACGAGCGAGAGCTTCATAGAAGAGAGACGAACTCTTTTGTCCTTCCTTCCTTTTTTTCCTTCATCTTTCCTCTTCACTCATCGCGGATTCTTCTTGCGCGTAGACGCGAATTATAGTGAATTGTTGAAGAGGGCGGATCACACAGTGACCGAGACGCGTTGATAATTGTCGGTATCGGTTAACCCGAAGGGATAGGCCAAGGGGTAAGACTAAGGGTAAGTTAGGAGAGTAAGTCAGGGGGTGGTTACGGGTGTCGGACACCCTTTGCCTGATCCCTAGGAGGTCCGTTCTTTTGGACCCTTCTCATTGCTTTTTCCCTTTTGCCCCTTACGTTCAGCAGTCTTTGCGCCTTGCGTCCCTTCGTTTCCGTTAAGCACCGCCACCAGCAGTACTACTACTACAATTCTCAACCGCTACCTACTAGCAACTTACGACCACGGCACCCTTCTTCGCGGTTCGAAGGGTGACTAAGGGTCAGAACGTCCTGACTGTCTTCTAGACAAGAATAAAAAGTCAGAGGAATATATTAAAATAAGGAAATGGGGAGACGACGATATATGTGTGTATATATATACATATATATATACATATATATATACATATATATACATATATACATATACATATATATATATATATATATACATTGGTATGTTCATTTAAAATATTTTCAAGTTGGCTCGATCCTGATAAATATTTTCTTAATTTCCCTTTTGTATATCTCGATCTGGAGTTTTCCTATTTTTCCAAGAACTCACAATCAAAGTCCTGTTGTAGTGAAATGATTAGTATCGGCCCCAGGAACTAGTCCTTTTATCTATTCTCTATGGTACGTTCAGCTTGACCGCGCTCGGTCGATCCGGATCTGTATGCAAGCCAGGTTTATGTCTTTCTACTCGCATTTCTCCTACGGCTCGCTGCAGGCCCCGTGACTAATCATGATAGTTCCGGCCGGGAATGGCGGGGACACACGACTCTCGGTTCCGGTTCCGGCGCGTGCTCTGCTACCCTGTTCTCTCTCTCGCTCTTTCTCTCTCCCTCTCTCTTTGCTCTTTTCCCCTCTCTTCCCATAGCGAGTCACCCTCGCGCGCAATTATTGCGCTTCGCAACAAAGGCAGCAGCGCCACGAGCGCTCGAAGGAGCACGTCGTTTCTGTTGCTCCTATCGCTGCCTTTGCTCACCACAACCTTAACTCATTCTCCTTCTTCTTCTTCTACTCCTTCTTATCCTCTTGATCTTCCTTATCGCCCATAGCGAACGTATTTTAACAAGTTAAAGTTGGAATGATAAAAGAACCCAGGAGTCCCTTCTCATCCCGTTTTTCTTCTTTTTCTTTCCCCCTTTTTTCGATCTCCTTGCAGCTTTTTTTTTTTTTTAGTTCCTTAACTCCCTTCTTCTCAGCTTTAGTCGGCAAGTCGCCTATCAACCCTACGGCCGAATCATTATTCATCCTCGCGCGACCTATGGCCCACCCAGTTGACGTCGTGAAATAGCCTCGTTAAGTGCTAACTGCCACGGGAGTAGGTAACGCCACAACTACGACGATGGCGCGGTGGCGGCATTCATGCTGAGGAAAAAGGAAAGGAGATCATGACTCGACGTAAATTCGCGAAAGTGCGAGAGAAAGAGAACGGGAACTCGTTTAAGGCCCACCCTTACGCTTAGTCGTGATCATGCACGCGATCCTGTGCACCCCTTTACGCGCGCCCTTTCTACTCTTTCGCTGAATCGTTCGCACGATTTTGACAATAAGACAAACGTGTGCCGATCGCTTTTCCTCGTGACTCAGTCCCTTTTTGTTTTTTTACAACTTTTACATAATAAAAATTCTGATTTGACAATTAAAACAAAAATAATATAAAAGATATTTATAATTTTTATGATCGACAGATTAAATAATTTGTTGCTCTTTACCTTCTGCCAGAAATCTAACAGCGAAGTTCAAATTGTAGGGTTTTATCGATATTTGTTGTTTTATAATTGTTATCATTGTTCAGTAATGTAGGGGATTCGAGCGATTATCGGTTAGGAAGACTCCAACAAAACTACCGTGGATACGTGCACGTTCATAACGATTTTCCTCTCCTAGAATCCTTCGGCAAGTGGTACAGATCAATATTAAAGTCTACTTGCCAGAGTGCACTGGCAAGAAAATCACGTCATGCTTTAGAAATCTTACGGTAGATGGCACTGTCTTGTAACAACCCTTAGATTAGTTTTAGTTTAAAGCGATAGATGTCTTTTCTATAGTCTTGTAATTCGAAATTATCATATTATTTTTGCAATTTATTGTTAAAATTGTTTTTATATAGTTTGTATGCATATTAACAGTTCCACTGTATATTTGATTATCGATAGAAAAATATTTCTTTTATTTTCTCAATCTAGATTTATAGATCAATATTGTCAAAAATGTGTATATTTATAACTTATATATTAATCAAGACTTTGTTTCTGTAATGTAATCAATAGATGTTTTTGTAATATAATCAACAGTACGATATAGTTTAAGTTAAATATTGGAAATTTATATATTTAAAAAAAAAAATATTTTTCAACTCTCGAATATCCTTAATATTATTTGAAAATATGAAAAGACCTAAGAAAAATTTGTCTTGTCGAATCAATCGGCTTGTTAACGATTGGACACAACAATGGCCTGTTGAATGATCGCTTATCGGTGAAGGGTCTGAACGTTAGTTCGAAAGCAGTGATGATGCTGCGTAAATGTCGAAAAAAAAAAAGCAAGAGAGAAAAGTCATTAGCCAGTTAATCATGCATTATCATGTGTGCTTAATGTACCGTCGATGAAGGAGTGACTGGGGAGTGAGCATCGAAAGGGAAACTCGTATCCCCTTTTTCGCTCGTTTCTTAGCTCCTAGTCAATATTGTCAGCGTGCATCGCAGCGTGAACGACACATCGCACTCGTGCACGTATTTCTATGTATCACTGTCTACCCTCGGTACTCCTTCGTCTCTCGTCTTTAATCGCAATAAAACGGAACCCAAGGGGGTCTTTTTTCTACGAATTAATTTAACGGCCAACAAATCACATCACGAGACAATCCTACATTATTTTATCGAACTACTCCTATATACTGCTTTTCAACAGAGATTCGCCAATTCTTATTCATTAATTATTAGAACAATAACATAATGACGTTCGTCATGATATGGTGCTTAACTATACTATACGCTAGTATATACTATACGCTATATTATTCATGAGTTCACGAGGGTGAAGAATATTCAAAGTTGTTATGCATGTTATAGTGATGATACATTACTATCTTCTTGTCAAAAGTCTTTACCTTTTTCCCCACTAATATATAAGAATAATTAATAATTTACAAATTTATATCAAATATTTGAAAGATAGAGTATTTAAAGATTCATATAAAAGTTAATTTATAATTTAATATCGAAATCAAGAAACACTATTAAGATATATTTAAAAATAACAAATCACTGAAATAATATCTGATGATGACAGAAGTTTATTAACTTGTCCAAAAAAATTCGTTTAGATAAATGAATACAAAATTCACAAAGAAAAATGAGAATCGCCATTGGATGGCGAAGTGATCAGTGTAGCGACGCAAGCCGATAATCATCGTTGAGACAAGTGCGCGTTCGATGCCGAAGAAGAATAAGAGGATGAGACGACGATCGAGGACTGTGATCATGACTACGACGGTGCGACCGGTGTTTGTGGCGTTCGCCGCCGCCCCGGCCGCCGACAAAAAGGCGAGAGAATTTCCTGAAATCCTTTCTGAGGGTCTGATTGCCATCATTATCGTGGAGTGGGTAGGAGTAGCACGGCACCAGCGAGGATAGGGTGCCACGGGGTGGGTTTCGGGTGGTGGAGTGGAGTGAACGAGTGAGGAGGAGGGTGGCTTAGGAGTGGAGGAAGCAAGGTTGGGGTTCCGTTATGAGAGGAAGCAGGAGAGCTTCTGACTGCGGGAAAGAGATGGCTAGCGGAAAGGAAACGTACTGAAAGAGAAAGAGAGAGAGAAAGAGAAAGAGAGAGAGAGAGAGAGAGAGAGAGAGAGAGAGAAAGAGAGAGAGAAAGAGAGAGAGAGAGAGAAGCTAACGGAGCGATAGATGGTGTCGAAGAGAGACGGCGATAGAAAAGGGATGGAAGGAGAGAAGAAAGTGTAGGGAACAAGAGAAAGAGAGAGAGAGATAGCGAGAGGGAGCGAGTGGAGGACAATCAGTGGTATTCAGCTGAAGCTGAGGACTGGAAGGCTAGGGAATAGCGGGTTGGGACGTCGACTACTTCTACTACTACCTCCACCAGAATCGATCGACCACGGACAGCCGCTATACGACGTAACACCCGTTGCTGCCCACCGGAAGTTACCGAACTATGGCAGTCGAACGAAAGCAAGTTGACGTTATACTCCTCAACTATGTATCCTCATCGGATTTTCCGATGATCCTAAATATCCAAGTTCTTCCGATGAATTGCTCTTAGAGGAAGAGGACTTCAAGCGGCTTTCACTTTTCCCGAAAGACAGAACACTTTCGATGATCAAAGTTTGCTTCTCTTCTGTTCTTGATCGATCATCGTTAAATATCGATTGACAGAATCATCGAATTGTTTACTATCAATGATTTTAGAATATACAATAATTTTTATTTCTATATTAATAAGCATGGGTAAAATAGATCATTGAAACATGTAACATGTTGAAACGTGAAACATGTTTATATTAGACTTCTATCGTATTTGTGTGTATATATGTTTGTGTGCGTATATATATATATATATATATATATATATATATATATATATATAGAACTAATGTAAGAGGTGTGAAAAGAGTCAGTCATATCAAGTATCATACACAATCTCATACAAGTCACAGGCATCTTAAAGTCAAGTAAAAGAACTATTTCGCGCTCTGACGATCAAAGTGGAACGTAAGTCGGTTGGCCAAGAAGGAGGAAAGAGAGAAAGAGAGAGAAAGAGAAAGAGAGAAGATCGTGTAAGATAGAGAACTCTTGGCCGCACCTTGATGGAGCACAACGCCTTCGCGAATTAAGACGGCAGTCGTGGAAAGCGCAACGTATGTATGTATATGTTTGTGTATCTATATATGTATGTATGTATCTATATAGGTACATATATACACACATACATATATATGTATATATATATATATATGTACTGGCTAGATGCGTGTATAACGTGTTAGCCGCGTGTGTCTTACAATGCGGTAAGCCAGTATGCGATGTGGCCTCGGCCCGGCTCGATTCGCGTGGCGGCGGCTGATCGATGCGTCGCCATGACGACGCTTCCGCCGCCAGTCATCCAGCTACCTCTGCCTCCGACCACCGATTCTCCCCCACCCACCATCACCACCTCATACCTTGACGGTATCTCAGTTTGTTACCATACGCCAGCACACCATATCATCCTCGACATGTGACTCTTTTCTTCGAGATTCGTGAGACCTTCCTCGTGAGTCGTCCATGTGATGATATATCTCACGACAGCTTGCTTCGATCATAGATTAGACCAGCAGTCCTTTGAAAATAAATGGATCTTTCTAATCCTATTGGTGACATTCCAACAGTTCAAAGTTAATACCAGCTTTCATAAACAGATGGCCTTATCCTAGAGTGCTTTTTTCAATGATTTGGGTGTACTGTAGAGATCATCGTGAATTCATTTAGAATGCAAGGTTCTATCCTTGTTTTATAATCAAAGTAATCAGATATTCCAGAGTTCGACTATTTTCGTATTTGAAAATTCGTCGATGTGTCCCAGTTACTGAGCATACGTTGAACATTTTCCGTGTGTTATAACACGCAGCAACGAAATATGTCCGGTCAATGCATTAACGCGTCGACCGGCTGCGGGCACACGATGTAAATAATCGTTTATTGATTAACTGTTTGACTGCGCAAGTCGAGTTAACTATGGCTAATCTCTGATTTGTAACGCCTCCCATCCTACGTTGGGGTTGCGCTACTAGTAGGTGCGCGGCTTGGCGCGGCAAGGGACGCTGACGAAGGGGTGGAGGAGAGGAAAACGGCAGCGGGGTGGTTTCCCCCTCAGCACGTAGTTTTCGCCCCTGCAACCCTCCTAGCGCTAACACGGAATTAATATCTCGCGAGTTAGCGCCCCATCCCCACCTTTCATCCCCCTCGACGGCCTCAAAACGGAAATGAGCGCGCGGATGCCTCTGCTCTCTCGTTTCTCTTCTCTCTCTCTCTTTCTCTCTCTCTTCTCGTCTCTTTTCACTACTTCGCTTATCGTTGTCTCTTCTTCGTTGCTCGCTTCAGCGACGCAGCAACATGCCGAGACAGAATTTTGTAGTTGCCTCTGAAGACTGAAATTCTACTCGGTGATTATTTTTTAAGCCGAATCTGCGGATTTTTCTTTCTTTATTATTTCCCTTTAACTTTAGTCTCTCTCTTTCTCTTTTTTCTCTCTTTCTGATATTTCGTTCTTGTTCGTTCATTTTCATTTACTACTCTATCTTTCTCTCTCTTTTTCTCTCTCTCTCTCTCTCTGTTTCCCTTTCTCTTTCTCTTTCTCTTTTTCTGATGCGAATTTCTTATTAAATTTGTCGCCGAGACATAAATGTGATTAAGCGTGACGATGAACAGAGTCTATGCTGAAAGTGTACTTGAACAAATGTTAGATCGTAATACGATTGATTTCAAAATCCGTTCATTGATCATAATGAATTGTTGAAGCACAAACCTTCCGGACAATCCGATATAATCATTTTTACAATAATAGGGAAGTGGAGGTTTGAGTTTTGTTACTAAACTTTGTAAGGAGAATCATAAAACGAATGTCCCACTGATGGCAACAAAGGCTCGAAGTCGTTTAGTTCAGCGAGACTGGAGATATGCAAATTCAAGATAATTAGGCTGGATATATGAAGCGTAGACATAGAACGACATGTACGCATTGTGAACTTTAGGGGATGTACACGCGGTCCTTTGTTTGAAGCAACGACTGCATTCTTCCGTAATGTAATTAATGGCTTTCGCTTCTACAGCCATCACCCTCGCTCTTACGCCGTTCCTCTACGCATTTCTACGGAGTTTCATCTTTTCCAGATACGTTTCCTGATGATTTTTTCGAATGGACATTAAAATCGCTGTATAAACAACAATCACGTTCGTCTAAAGATCTCTTTTTCAATCTTCTGTAACGTCAAGTAACATTTAAATATCTGTATTTTTTAAGATTTCCATTTTTCTTAAATACAACTTATGTCAGTAGATATAAGTATAGTTATAGAGTTAACTATTTAGGCTTAAAAGTCGATTTTCATCGTTTCGTAAAATCTTTCACAATAACCTCAATCTTTATTTTCTTATCAAACGAAGAAAAGGAAAAATTAATTTACAGGCCAGAGAATATCTGCACTTATTTCGTAAAGGGATGAATCGAAGGAGAGTTCACTTAATGTCAACGGAAGGCTTTGTACCGATGCCGTTTGCAGTTTGACAAACATGCCAGGAGAACGTGTTCACAAGTGTGTTCTTCTTTAAAATGCTATGCAAAGAGTCGCTGGTTCTTAAATTCTATTTGCGGCTGGTTGCCTGTTTGCTTAGGTACAATGATACAAGGTAGTAAAAAAAGACGAACTTATTTTCAGAGATAGGAATATCACCAACGATACGTTGAATTCCTCGTGTTGGTTGGTTGGTTGGTTTACCCGATGGTTTAGAAGTTGCCCGTGCGTGGATAGGCGCGATGCCATCGGGTCCAAGCAGGGATCCAAGCATATTGTACAAATTGAATGCGAAGAATTATCTGGTAGCCGTTCGAGATATGTATCATCGTACACTTAAGCAGATCTCCCCCACAAACGCAACAAAGTGACACGGTTCTTATCGTGTTACAGTGTGCAGGGAACGAAAACGAGGGAAACGAACGGGGGTTCGGGGGTAGGAGGGAGCTGGTTTGGGCAAGAAGAGAGAAGGGGAAGGTTGAGGTAGCTCGATGCTTCGACAGGCTCTTGGGGTGGGAGTTGGCTGGCTCGAGCTCCCTCGCAGCTCTCTTCTCTATTCCCTCCTCGCAGCTATGCGTCTCGCGTTACAATAGCTGCCCTGTCATGTCTCATGGCATACAATGATATTCCGCGCCCCCGCACTAACAGCCCACGTAGAGCGAGCGAGCAAGCGAGCGAGCAAGCAATGTCGAAGAGAACCATTGGTTGGTCATTAATACCACTACGCCAGTATCTCAAGATAATGCACTCTCGGAAAATCACGAGCAGTATGTATGATTCCCTGTATCCTAAAAGATCCTTTCCACATACTTTTATATATAGACTTTTAGCCGGTATAGTGTAAGTAAGAAGGAGTATACGAGATATTCGTTCAGACTTTTTATTAAGTTTTGTATTATCGTCGAAGTGTACTTGGAATTCTTTTTTTAGAAAATTTATTTGAAAAAATATTCCATATTCTATCGACTCGTTAGAATTCTTACAATGTTTATTCAAGTTATTATACAACTCTCAAAGTCTATGATATGTCCAGTTATGTTAAAGTTCAATACTTCTCATTCAATCTTGAAAATGTAGAATAGTTAAAAATTGATGTATAGACTAGACAAACTTCAGGCGATGTCCATTCAGAATCTACCTGGTATTATCCACTCGAACTCTATCTGGAGTTTGCCAATTCTTTTCCAACTCTGGCAACTTAAAGTATACTATAGGTTCGACACGATGTGAGGGGGTAAGTATCGCGGAAAAGTAGCACCATCGGCTTTCTCCCTTCACAGGCGCACTTTAACCCCCTTGGCATCCCCTAGAACGTACACGCGGACACTCGAGAGCGATCGCGCGTTAAATGCGCCGCTGGCTGTACGCGGTCGCGTGTCGTGCGCGTGCCGCGTCTATCGGTCGTGGTGGTACTGGGGAAAGGGCCTTCTCTCTCTCTCTCTCTCTCTCTCTCTCTCTCTGTCTCTTTCTCTTTCTCTTTCTCTTTCTCTCCCTCTTCAGCACGACCAACACCAACTCCCACGTCACGGTTAAACGGCCTTACCTAACGTCGAACATCCAGAATATCCCGGTAGTATGAATCACAGTTACTCTACTACTCGCTAAGTATTATCTATGTGTATTAGTCAGAACGGCCACTTTCAGTCGTTCCCGTTCACCGATGCAGCTTGAAAACGGTATTTCAATTGCTATAATTCTAAAGAATGCACCATTAGTGATTTATTGTTTACTTATGCATTCGTATAGATACAGGTATAAGAACTAATTATGAGATATCCAATATACTACATATTTTATGACAAAATATGAAAGAAAATTTGCTATTATATGTAAAGGAAGTGTTATATAATTTTAAAGTATATCATTAGTTTGGCTACAATTTTGTTAAATCTGATAAATAATTCTGTCTTAAAAAATTATTACAATATAATCTTATATATATATAACAATAATTTGTTATTGTAAATGAAATATCTATACAGCATTATATATATATTTTATTTACAATATATGATCTATAATATATGATTTATATATGATTTATGATATATTATATGAGCTTTCTTTATTATACATACAAACTAAAGCGATTAAATCCACTGCTCAGAATCTTTTAAAATTTTAGTGCCATTAAAAAATCAATGCTTAACTTGTTATGTTTAAATTAAATTTCCTTAATAATTAGGTCGAACAACACTTCATGATAAAAATGTTAAATAATAAATAATGTACAATGTATATAACGTTATCAATTTTTTCTACTGTTTCTCTTATGAAGTTAATCGATTAGGCAAATGAGCGACTCATATAATCTTCACAGAAATTCTAGAATTAAAGAATCGCGAAGTATTCTGTATCGTAGTAATGACAGAATTATAGAATACATTGAACACACATTCAAAAATACTTCATTTGTCTCATGTACAATTTTCTGATTTCGGAATTAGTAAGACACAGAAAATTAGGAGTTCTTTTCAAGTGGAAGGGAAAACGGTGAACCGATAATCGTAGTGGCGGTAGCATGAGACCGATAAGAATGTTGATAAGAATGGAGAGTGGTTGGGCTAAAACTTAGATAGAAGGAAGGTAAGAGTAAGAGAAGAGGTATCCGGTCAAGGTCCGACTCGAGGAGTCGGCTTTCGCCGTCGGCAGCGTAGGCAAGAAGTACCAGAGTAGAGATATCGGCTGACTATAGAGGAAGGGCACAGCGCAAGCGTCCTTCCACCCCCATCTTGCACGGGGGTGTCAATCCTTGGATAGAGACCGCCCCTAGTGTCGCGTTCACGAGCCAACCCCCGAATGGCATCGTGATGGAGGGCGGGTCGACGTATAGGCACGTCGTCGTTTTCGACGAGCCGTTGAGAGGCTAGAAAAGCAGCAGTGTTACTCGGAGCGGGTAGGCAAGATGATCGGCACCTTTATCGTGCAACCACCTATTATTTTCGCGTTCTATCTAACGACAACAAGAAAAAATTTAAAATTGGCTAAACCCCGCGACGTTCTCGTTCAATCTTGAACGAGTTCGAGCAGCAATTTCTCTTGTGATATGATCGACGAGTCGTGTTGGGATCCAGTGATTATCGAGGACAACGGTGTTAACGCATTATTAACAGAGGGATCAGGCCCATCAACGCAGGGGGGTCGAAAACTCGAGGCTACCTGCCGCGTCGGTGGCAAACCGCGCGATGCTGGACCTCAAAAGTACCGGTACCACCACCGCGGAATTACCACGAACAACAGCTTTCACCAATCTCTCCATGCTTTTTGCCGGTACGTGGGATATATATTCGTTAGAATCGTGATGGTTAGACTGCCATATTTCATCTAATAAATCCATGTTGACAATCATAATTATTTGCTGTGAGATCATCAGGTGATAACGTGAGGGTTGAGATACTAACCTATAGATGATCGTTAAGTCGAGTTGTGTTTGTTAGGTTTTGTGTTGCGTTCAAAGATCGAACAAGTTTTGCACTCGTTATTGAATTTATAAGATAATGGATGCTAACAGGTACGACAGATTGTATCAATCTACTCATTTTTCAGAAAGTAGTGTATTATTGAAATGTCTTCGTTATCAATCAAATGCGAAATATAAATATTTCATAAACTTATATTATATCCTGAAATTCTTTCAATCGATCTTGATGCGTATTCATAATTACAAAGAAAATGTAATAACATTTATTTTATGCATATTTACTCGCGCAGCCTTGACCTAGGTGACCTTTACCTTAGTATAAAATCACAAAGTATACCACATAATAACATCACCTAGATACGTATTTGACGTGTCAGAGATTACATCACGTTGAACGTCGATCGATTTTAACGTCTTCGGAAACATGAAATTTGAGGCTTTATTAATGGACTGTACCCTTAGACCAAACGAAGGGAGACGAAGTAAGAAGTAAAGGTCGAGTCAGCGTCCGCGACTAAGTCGTTGTTTGCCTAGAAAGACCAAGCTTCTGCTACAGCTTGACATACTGCCCTGCGTATGTACACATGCCGGCCACCCTCGTGCCAATAACTGCCAAATGAAAATATATCTGTCTGTAAATACACCGGCGGCATTCGAGACTGCGTCAAAAGTCGAGAAAATTCGTTTTCTGTGGATTTACCTCGGGGCTTTCTTTCTTCATAAAAAAAAAAAAGAGATATAAAACTCATTTTCTATCAACTACCAATTTCTTCAATATTGCTCTTACTTATATCATTGAACCGGTCATCGGCATATCGAAAAGAAAAGATCCAATATTTGAATCTGTAACTTCCAAATCTATAAGAAATGTTAATAATTTAAAAATCTTAAATTGTCATGAATTATAACCTTACATAATGTTGAAATTTTACAGATGCAAGTAGTTCGTACAAAGGAGGCTGGAGTCACGCGACATCGCCGGCTCCTGGCCAGGGTAAGTAATACTTTATCAAATTTTATATTTGCATTGATCAATGGCATCTACGTAAAAGAATAAGATGACGTGGGTGGCTCGATGGTGTCCCGGTATTCCGGTGTCCTGGCGCTTTCCGTCGCTTTGTGCCGCTTTGCCGCGCGTTCAACCGCGGACCCTTTGTGGCCGTCGAGAGTGAACAGCCCTAGGGGTTGTTGAGAGAGAGAGAGAGAGAGAGAGAGAGAGAGAGAGAGAGAGAGAGAGAAACGGCTGCTAGCACAGCAACGAAGTCAACGGAGCGGTTGGCAAAGCAGTGGCGCGTCAAGCGGAGCCTTGTTCATCGTTCTGGACACCTCTACACTAACACAACGATCGTCTTTCGTTGACTCGTGCCCTCGGGGCCGCTTTGTATAAATAACTTGTGCTCACACTTCATGCTGCTACCAGACCAAATGTAAAAAATATTCGCGAACATTCAAGGTGTATGCAGACCGGTGTTACGAGTTACCAAGCTGTTTACTACAAATGTAATGAATGTATATTTTGATAACTCCCAAACATATACCAAGGTAGTATGTGTCCTATTTTTGGCAGTTATCTTTCCTTAAACTTGATATTTATATTTCGTTCATTTTCATGTTTATTCTTTTTCATTTATATTTTATACATTCCACAGATTAGATTTCATTATTTAGGTTTGCATTAATTCCAGATGCATTTTTAAGTTTTAACGAAAAAATTTATTGCACTTCATTTCTGTCGAATTCAATTATCAAATAAATAAAAATTCGAAAACTATGATTCTTTTTTTAAAACTGTTCGAATTAATTAATGCGTTAACGATTGCAATAACTTTTCTTTGCATCCGTACGAGCACATACATACGTATTTGATCACAGACACCATCAGTAGTCGAAAAACAGAAGGCACTCATAGAAGAGAGGACGTAAGATAGTAAGCCGCAGGGTACAATTCTCTGATCGCGAGGGTTGTGCTCTCACGTTGCCTTTGATCAGGTTTACACTCGACGCCATAACATGGTAGGAGCGGACAGCACTGAGGTTCATGAAATTACGCGACGACGCGTCAGATTCGCTTCGTGACCCGGGGCACCTCTGCCACCTCTGTACCATCATCTCTCTCTCTTTCTACCTATTTCTATCTTCCTCTGCGGCTCTTTGCCAGCGTGAAATTGAAATCACAGCTTCTCTCTCTTCTCTATAGTGTTCAATAGCTAGCGTCGTTTGTGCTAAGAGTACAAACCAACCAAATTAAACCTCGCCTGTTCCTTTGGAAGCCACCTACAAATTCTACGTCAAACGTAGTTTCAACGTAGACGATATTTAACGTGTCCTAGGCAATTTTGCATAAATCGATATTACTGCTTGATATCTTTCGTGACACATTGAAAAGCAAAAGTACTTGATTCTTTTTATTTTATTTTATTTTATTTTTTTTTTTTTTTCATAATAGATCTGACTCTTACTGACCTAGCTTTCGTTTTACAATTTTATAAATCTTAATAAGCGAATCTTACAATTCTTTTTAAATGAAGTTGGTATATCTACTTCTAGTACAAATCATCGGTGACCCCCATGCCAGTCAACGTGTTAACGTACATTTTACATAATGAATTTATTGCACGCGAGACACAAGTTAGTTACCATTCCATCGTACGTGTTCCATCGCGTGATGCTTTGTACGGAAGAACAATGGAAAGAAAAATCAGGGTAGGACTTTAAAAACACGCTTGCTTTAGATTGCAAAGTACCGATCTCGATTTCGAAGAAGGTTCTGGCTACTAAGTAGTAAATTCAAGCAAGAGTTTCTGATAAAAATGACTTTCTTCAAACTCTTTCTTTAACATCGTGTCCACTAACACGGGACAGTTCGATTAATAAATGGAACATTCGAAAATCCATGAAGCTATACTTAAAGATATTATATTTGTTGCAACCTTATACATATGAAGATTAATTCAGCGAGCTATAAATTAAGCCTTTTGCACTATAATTATTTCAATAATTTTTTCTTAGTGAACTCTGATATAATTTTTTAAATTTCTGATAATCATATTATGTGTATACATACGGACATGTACACATGTATACACATGTACTTTCTAACCAATTAATTAATCTGTTTCACAATTTGTTTTATTAACTACATGAAGTGTCAAGTCAGAGATGATTCAACAGTTTTATG
This sequence comes from Vespula pensylvanica, assembly GCF_014466175.1. Taxonomy (NCBI): domain Eukaryota; kingdom Metazoa; phylum Arthropoda; class Insecta; order Hymenoptera; family Vespidae; genus Vespula; species Vespula pensylvanica. The sequence continues at coordinate 7,035,107 of NC_057687.1, read as the reverse complement.
GATAAATATTATCATCACTCCTATGAAGACCTCGTAGCGCAAAAGAATTAATATGTTTCGAGCACGATTGGTGCACGAATGATTTTTTTTTTTTTTTTTTTGATGAATTTTTTTTCAATATTAATAAATCACAATAAACATATCAATCAAAAACATGTGGAAATTGGTGTAAGATAAGTGACAAGTGGATATATTCAAAATTCAAGCTAGGGAAACTACGTAACTCTTGTTCTCAATACAGCAATATTTTTCAATGATTCTCAAGTAAAGATTGGAATTGGGAAAAAGAGAAAAGGAAAAAAAAAGAAAGTGATCCGGTCTTAGAGAAGGTTTTACGACTAGGGTAGGTGGGAAAAAAAAAGACTTTAAGGCGAGTGGCGTTAGGAACAAAAGTACTTCCTCTGCCCCCTTTCCTTCTTCCTCTTCTCAAGCGCGTGTGCCTCTCGCGTGACTTCCTGACCCGAAGCGAGCGGACCTCGACCCCCTGTACCCACTGTGTGTTTGTGTGTGTGAGTGTGCTCGCGCGTCCGTCCGAGGGCAACCCTAACTTCCCTATGATAATTACGTAGTCCGACACGGCGCGTGCCAAACGACCAAACGTGATCAGACCTGATCACTGATTGTTATCTCTCTTTCTCTCTCTTTCTCTCTTTTCCTATTCTTTTTTGTATCTTAAATTAAAGTTAAGATTTTCTAAGTTTCTTAAAAGAAAATTTCCTTATACACCCAAAGCATTTTTTCTTACTAGGCAATGTAGCCACTTTGATAGAAGGGACAAGGGGATTCGTGCTTGATAGACGTTCAACGACGCAGGGTTAAAGTGGAAGCGCAATCCATGCACCCTCCTAACGGAGAATCGGAGATGAATGCGAGCCGATATGGCGGGGGAGTCTCGAAACGCGCAAGCAGCCATGCGTGAACGTGTCACGCATAGGCACGTGCCCGTGTATGTACTACCGAAAGACATAATACGAACTGCGAGACACGGCGACTCCGTCGTCGTATCCTGCGACCCCTCCAATATGCTACGGGCATTTCTTTGACAATTCCATTCTGTTGCCCGTAGAACGTTGCTCGTTGAAGGAGAGAAGGATAAAAAGAAAAAAAAAAGAAAAAATAGGAAGAATAATGGAGTGGCCGAGATAAGAACTCACTCTTACTCTCTTACTCTCACACTCTCTTTCTCTTTTTATCTTTCATTACAAATCGAGCCGTGACGATCCTTTATTTTCTTCAGGCACGCGCCCGCTCGTAAATAATGATCGATGATCCTACGTAAATCTGACGCGATCTCGATGATACGTAGAAACGTAATATTATACAGTAGACCTCCTGTATAATACGAGGGATATTTACAGTTCTGTGCGTTATATGAATTTGTGTTGTACGAGTCACAGGTTGTTCAAATCTGGATTACGTATGATTTTGAAGAGACATTTTCATATTAAATGATAAAAGATTCATTATTAGAATATTTCAGTTTTTAAATCATCTTTACATTTTTCTCTATGAAAGAAATCATGATTGCAAGAAAAATTAATTTATTGCAGGATAATGAAACATTTTACTCTATTCTTTTTATAACGTTTCAATTAAAAATAATACAAAATAAATATGATACATAATAATAATAAGTATAGATAGATATATGCATAAGGAAAAGTATTCACATCGATTTTTAATTTAAAGAATTTTCATCTGCAACCTTTGTGATATTCTAATTTTATCTCAAAACTTTTTCCAAAAATATATTCACAAAGTGTTATATATAAGGATTATCTGATGAACCTGTGTTATGGGGGAAGGGGAGGTTACTATATTTCTTTTCTAAATCTCTATGTATTAATAATAAAAACACGTCACTTTCGAGATGACTGCTGAAGGAAGAAAAACGTTAAAAACGTTTCTCTCGCTTTTTTTTTTCTTTTTTTTTTTTTATTCTTCCTTTCTTTCTCCTCGTAAATCTGGCAGCGCGAAGACCATGGTCACGCGTCGTTTCCCGGTGACTTGTTGCCCACGATCCGTGTCCCCTGAGCGTGTCCCCCAGCTCCTGAACGCGGTTCCGCACTGGGAAAGACCCGCTCGACTTTCTGACCGCACGACGAAGAGTCAAAGTCGCGCGTAAAGTCGTCACGCTTTTTCCTTCCCTATGAAATTCTCTTGGCATACAGTATATACACATATATAAATATATAGTACACACACACATATATATATATACACATATATATTTTTTTCTTTACTGTTTATTTTTTGCTTTTCTCTTTGCTTTTATTTTGAAAAATTTTTTACATTTCGTATATTCGTACATTTTTATATTCTTGATATTTTCAGCAATGTTGTTTTGCAAAAAGAAAAAATATGAAATCGAGCGTGATTATGATGAATTATGTTTCGGAAGATAAAAAAAAAAAAATTTTAAATAAAGGAAAAAATAAAAGAAAAAGCTTAAGCTAGAGAAGGTGACAAGATCGTGACACGTCGTTCACTTGAGAACTTTTAAAAAGAGCCTCGCGTGCCGAGTCACGCGAAGACGTGACTTATAACTTAGCACTAGGTTTCTTAACTTCCTCGTTTAAAACGACTCGACTCTAGAACACCCTTCTTCCTTTAGATGAGACAATGTTGAAGATAAAAGTGTTGTTTCGAGTTGAAGAAAATCGAGAGAAAACATGTTGAAATTTTGTCGAGTTTTTCCAAGCCAGAAAAAAAGAAAAGGATAAAGATAAAAATAAAGATAAAGAAGAAGGTAGTTGGTAGATCTCATACCCCTTGACTGATAGAATAGCAGCATTGTCGTTGTGCTAGCTATGTTTGAAGGAGCGAAAAAGAGCTCAGTAAGCCGGAATAACGGGGACCTTTGATCCTCCCTCGAGGAAGGTACGTGCGCCTAACGGGATTACCCCGCCCAACGTAATTGCTTGGAATGTGCGGATATAGACGCGACAATAGGGAACTTGGACGAATCCAAAACCGATCGTTGATGTTCTTAACTAGAATCTATAAAACTGGGCAGCGTATATATTTTTTTGTAATATTTCCAAATGTTCATGATCTTAAATCTTAATAATACTATCTAGTACAAAGTGTACTATATAAAACTTTTATATATATATATATATATTAATAGATTTTGATTCATTTCAAGAGTCGTGTAACATTAGAACAAAGTAAACCTGAATACTTTCGAAAAAAGGAATCTTAGTCGAAATCCAAGAAAAAAGAAAAAAATAATAAATCTTGCAACCCTGCGGCTACGCTGATTGAGGCGGACCCCATGGACAACGTGAGATTCGTCGACGCCTGGCAAAGATCGTCTCCTTGCTTGTCCGAACCCTCGATGATGCTTTTTCCCGGTCGTCTCAATCAGAAGCGAAATCAAATTGTTTAACACAGCGGATACCAACTGCTATTTAAAGCTAGCATCTGCCGTTCTGCTTGTCAACGACATTCCAACGATGTGATTTTGATTTTTCTTTATATATTTCTTGATAATTCTTTTTTTATTTTCGATTTAAACGTCACGATTATCACGAAATTTCTCAAAAACTGACGAAATCTTTATCATGTATCTCGATTTACATATTATGCTAATATGAGATATAAATTGACAAAATCTTTACTTATTCTAATCGCATATTTAATGAGATCAGAATGAATCTTCAATATTTAGGTTTGCATTCATCATACTTGCATGGTTTAGAGATTCACTTTTAGATTTTAATTATAAAACATATGATTATTCAATATTTACCTCTCTGTGACCAAGTTGTACAGATAAAAGAATACAAAAAGAAAACAAAAACTAACAAAGATAACAGTACCATCAGATGATTCATTAAAACAACGTGTCAGATTTTTGCAACAGATCGCAGCGTTAACTTCTAATTTTTTTATTTTTATCTAATGACATATAAATTGATCGTCAAATTGGTACGATCTTCCAACGAAACGGAGTATAACGAAGCGAAATTAAGGGGCATTGTGTCTTAAACAGATTGCACACTCGTATGTACGTGATCACTGCCCAAGTTCCTCGTAAGAACGAATGAACACACACACATACACACACAGACAGACAGACAGACGCATAAACATACATACGTACGTGTGTACACAAAGCGTGTGCAAAGACGAGTAGACGAGAGGTAGACGAGAAGAAGAAATTGGGGGGTGATAAGAAGTAGGATCGAAGCGATGAGCATGGAGAAACGTATACGGAGCACTCAGCCCTGTGTTTGCCTACACGGAAATCCTCTCTAACGGATTCTAACGCTCGACCGGGCTTTATACTTTTGTCCGTCTTTGACCGGCCGATAACTTTTTTTCTTTTATCTCTCATTGTTTTCCTACAAATTTTATCTACTCGTTGACTGCGCATAAGCTCATATCATTAATATCTTAAAGATTCGATGATATTAAATATAAAATTTTTCGAAGTCTTCATGTAACTACGTATTAATTGTTATAGTAATCATTTGAATTTATATTGGAAGGATACTGATCATTTAAAATAGCTTACAACGTGAATATATAATAATATGAACTAATATTACGACAAAAATTCAGCATTTTAATATATCATTCGGTGCATTAAATTTTTAAAAAATTAAATCATTTTGATTTATTCGATTCGGGTGCTAGTACATTCCTTCTTTTTTCTTTTTTTTTTTTTTTAGGGTACGGAAGCAGCCTATCAAAGTCGGCGTTGGACACTCACAGCCACCTCAGGCAGCCTGGTATGTAGTAGGTAGATATTCTTGAGAAGTTCAAGTATTTATCTCTATTCAAACTTTCATAGAAAATGAAATATTCCCTTAAATCTAACAAGACATACTTTATCGTTAAATATTATTTCTTACGAAGTCTCGACGGTTCGAAGAAAATACATTCGTGAAGATGCGAGTATGACCTGATTCTTAATACAGCTAGACATAGTTCAGAAAGGCAAACGCACGGAATGACCTTCGCGATTATTACATTACTCGCTAATCGCGCAAACGATATACGCGAAGTTTCAGCCTCCAGATTTTCTCGTGCCACGCCCAGAAATTTCTCCTTTCGGCCGATCGATCGGTCTAAATGAACGTTCTCTTTCGAACTGGAGTTTCTCCTTTCTCCAGAATTTTCGAACTCGAATCAGAAACAAATGTGTCGTATAAAACATTATAATTTTGACTTGAAAGATATTCGTATTAATTTAATATGTATTAAAGAAAGATTAATCATTTCTAAGAATATTGCAATATCCTTTATAACGGATCCTTTATTATTGAGATACATATTATGTATCACTCAATTAATATTTTGATCCTGAGAGCGAACGAATATATTTTGATAAAAAAGTACATACATGCCCAACGTTTTAGGATAGGCCATTGACGTGGTGATAATCTGAAGATAGAAAATATCATTGAAAACGATTAATCAAAAGTCCTTTTATTAAATTGTTTTCGATGCTTCGGTCTCGTATATTACGAAAGCTTGCTTCCCTAGTTGTGAGCACACACATTGGTATACCGCGCCCCTTTCCATTATTAACTCGTAAGTGAGTTACCATTCGATCGAAAGGCGATCGCTCTGCCACGTATTCGGGGAACTCAACTAGCGAAACGACCTTTGAGGTCCGGCAATTCGGATACCCCATCCTCGTCGTCTACATCTATCTGCTTCTGTCTGTCTGTCTGTTTGGCTGTCTCTCTCTCTCTCTCTCCCTCTCTCCCTCTCCCTCTCTTTCTCTCTCTTCATCCCTTCATAATCTCTCGAAATATATTTCCACGGAAGTCGTCTAGATAAACGAAAAGATAATGTACTTTCATGGTCGTCGATTTCCAGACGATATTTCAAAGTTGATGAAATTATATTTAAACTTTTGCAAAAGTATGTTTTATATACTGAAATAAATTTCAATTAGGATAGTTTTATTGGATCGTACACATGTATTTCCTAATATTTACATGACATGTTACATACTTTGCAATTTACGATTTGCAATAAGTCATATCTTTAGTTCAATACTCTGGAACTTCAGGATAAGAAAGTATTAAGCTAGCATAGATTTTTGACCAATGCGAAGACATTCGCGGACGCCCTTTGAACCACTCCGTCGACGGTACCTCCAATTGAAATTATTATGATCCAAACGAACTCTATTCTATTGTAGGGTTGCGATTATATCCTTTTGTACGACTCTAGAGCCCTTCAAGTCTGAGCAGTAGCGAGCGACGGTGATGACGCATTGTAAAGCTTTTAAAGAGCGATACGGGGAACACGAGGAAATAACCGTGTAATGGATAGGTATATGCTTCGGGGAAAAGGGCAAGAAATGACATCCGATTTCTTCCATGGAGAAAGAATACAATATTTTAAAACGTATGAAAATAAAAGGAAAATAAATGTTTAAAAATTTACATTTAGAAGGGTTTGCAAAATTATCGTCGTCGTCATTGTTCGTCGTTTATATAAAAAAATATATATATATATATTGAAAAAGAATCGATTAAAATTATCAGACAAAACAGAAGTTAAATAAGAATTTGTTAATATGTCGATTTGATTACTTCCAGACCCCTACCAAATGTTTAGCGCGACGAGTAGTCGCTTGGCAAGTTCAGGGTCCGGTCAAATTCAGCTCTGGCAGTTCCTACTCGAACTTTTATCCGACTCAAGCAACGCCGCGTGCATTACGTGGGAAGGAACCAACGGTGAATTCAAGTTGACCGACCCAGATGAGGTGGCAAGACGTTGGGGCGAGAGAAAGTCGAAACCGAACATGAACTACGACAAATTGTCGAGGGCCTTAAGGTAAGCTTTTCTTATCTTTCGTAATAAAACATAAAAAGGTATTTTATCTTGAATTTTTAATTGCGAACGATTAGATAGATCGATTTGCAAATATACTAAACGATTCTTTTATCTAATGAACGTACTAATATAAAACGTTGGATAACAAACGATTTCGTACCATACTACGATCCTATACTATGATCAAAATTCGACAGGAGGAAAAAAGGAAAAAAGCAAAAAAAAAAAGAGAAAAGTAGAAAAGACGGCACAAAACGCGGTTACGTTGTCGTATGGACGATGCACGACGGCCGTTGTTGAGAATCGTAAAGGTAGAGGGAGAAATTTCAATCACTGTTACCCAGACCGGCAGACGCGGCTATTATTTTTCGATCAGATCCACTGATTATATTACGCGACTGCTCGCTTTTCGTTCCCGCTCCCCGTTCCACTTCACTCCCGGTTCGTAGCAGGAACCTTTTAGATGTATTCCAAAACGGTGAGAGCGAAAAATTACGAGTGGTACAACGCACGCTTTCACCCTTCGCCAATACGCTTCCATCGTCCCTCAATGTTCCACGTGAACGTTTAAAATTGGTAATGGTTGGGATTCACATTTCGTGAATTCGCTCGTTGATATAGAACATCAGGAATGATCGGTAGTCGGCCTGAATGATCAATACATTATACGAATGATCGGTATAAAATTTTAATAAATTAGTATACTTTCTAAATAATTCGATAGACGACATGGATCAAATCAATAGACAATATCAAAATAATTAGCAGATATATTTTCTAATAATTAGAATGATCGGTAGCCGGCTTGAATGATCGATACATTATACGAATGATCGGTATAAAATTTAAATAAATTAGTATACTTTCTAAATAATTCGATAGACGACATGAATCAAATCAATAGATAATATCAAAATAATTAGCAGATATACTTTCTAATAATTAGAAGACGAGGTTAGTAATCTGGAAAAAATATTGAATAAACAAGCTATAAATACATTTCTAGTCTAATCACAAAATCCTTCCGATGGATCATTGTTCTACAGGTACTACTACGATAAGAACATCATGACGAAGGTCCACGGGAAGAGGTACGCGTACAAGTTCGACTTTCAAGGTCTAGCAGCAGCTACGCAACCAGCTGCGGCTGATCCCGCGGCATACAAATACCAAAGTGAGCTCTTCATGTCTGGTTATGGTCATGCAAAGTTAAACTTGATGCCACCACCAGCAGCATCAGTTTCCGTTTCGGTACCAGGTGGTCTTTTCCAATCAGCATCCAGTTATTGGTCGACGACACCAAGTGCGAATCTTTACGCTGGTCACCACACGGCATCGGGACACGTGCCGCCACATCTTGGCACCTACCCCCATTACGCATGACCTTCTGCTGAACATTGGGGCACTCTTGGTACGCCGCGTTAATGATACCATCTAATCGTAACTGAGAAAATCTCTTTCGGGACAAAAACGTCTAATAACTCGGGAAAAAAGCGTCTTGATACGCACTTATCACGTCCAAAATCGATTAATGGGACGTGTGTTAAAACAACATCGTGCACCGTCGCACCCTATTAAACTAACTCCCTTCAACAAATCCATAAATCACCTTGCTCTCTTTTACCTATCGAGTTAATGATTTTTATCCACTATTACGTATACTACCGTCCACGAGATATTTTTTTCATATACCTAATTTATTCAAAAACTTGAGTAAACTCTCTTCTTTATTATATAATATTCGTTTATTATATAATATTTAATATTTAAATGATTATTATTATTATTTTATTATTACAAAATTAGCATCTATCTTTACGTTAACGTGTTAATGAGTTTGTTTTAATAAATGAAATAACATTTACAATTGCATATGATAGATACAGGAAACAGTTGATAGCTTAGAAACGGTAGTCTACGCAGTAGTACGAGTCAACGGAGATTCATCGCCAATTATTTAAATTCGTACCAAAATCAAACCCAAAATCCTTTTCCCTACCGACGTTCCGCGATTCTTCGATACAGGATTAAGAAGCAAATACGTGAATTCTTGAGTATTCGCGTTCTCGTCTTGTGACAATGAAAACGTGAACAACTCGGGACGAACAATCCCCGTCGGACAATTTCGCGAAACTTTCGTGGTCGACGGTGCGCTCGGATTCTTGTAAGATCATTGTAAATAAAATATATTGCATTACGCGAACGATCGAGAAGTTTATATGACGATTCTCTTGAATCACGATTTATCCTTACATATTTTTCAGGACATTTACGAATAGATAATTTTTTTGATTTTTGTCTCTCTTCTTTTTTTGATGATCGATAGAAACAAATGAAAGATAATTATTCTGATAATATTGAGATGTTATCGAAATATTAACGAACGAATAACGATGTCATTTCCGTAAATTAACACGATGGAAAGCAATCATGTAACGATAAATCGTACGATCGGAGTTGGTCTATCTAAACGTCGATTCGTCTATTGATAAGGACCCAGCGTGATTCCATCAGCGAAATGTTGAATTTTGCAGCCCGATCGAATCGGTTATGATGAGACGTCAGATAGTTCAAAAAGGAACATTCAAAAATACAAATATACAAAAATAATCCGTTATGAGTGTCATATCAAACATTTGCATCTATTTATCACACACAATTTTAAAACGATAGATACACGATTTGAAAAAGCTAATTCATATGTTCCAAAATAAATAGCATGGCACTTTGGATTGGCAAAATACGTAACCGATTGTCGATTAGGGTTAAAAGCAATGCGTGTATTATAAATTCTTTTAACTTATTTGTTATATAATAATAATAATAATAATACTAATAATAATAATAATAATAATAATAATTATAATAATAATAATAATAATAATAATTATAATTATAATTATAATTATAATAATAATAATAATGATAATGCTAATGATAATGGTATAGATAGAGATGCCTCGTCGTGTCGTTTAACGACAGGTAATAGCAAATATACGCTTCTTGATACTGTGACATACAGTGGCAAAGAAGTGTCAGTTCGACCGCGACAAATTTAAAAAATTAATAATAATAATGATGCTGAAAAGAAAAAAAATACACCACGCAGCGAGTTAACATCGATTCTCTCTCATCCGAACTTACAATATTATTACATTATACGTACATACGTATATACCTATTACATACCGAAATGCAAAGGAAAAAGAAAAAAAGAGAAAGAGATCCATGGTTTCTTTACGCGATATTTATTTTCCATGATCGATTAGTAGTCCTTCTAGTCAGACGGACGTGAACGAATGAACAGAGAGATATTCGACACAGAGAGTAATAAATATTTTCTATGAAACGATGTTTTTCAATAAATATTCCTTCAATACGTGTGTGGCTACTCTATCTATGCAAACAACAATCGAGGATATAGCTCGGTGAGAGGCCAAGGATGATGATTATTAGTTAGCCCTCGTCGAAGAACGCCGAACGCCGAAATTTCGAAAAAAAACAAACTCCCTCTCACCCTTCTTCCCCACCCACGCTCATCCTATTCCCTTCCCCTCCCCCAACAAGTCCCCTATTTTCTTCACTGAAATCCGAGATAATCTTTTATTGTATGTTATATTAGCCCCGTTTTCGTCCTAAACGATGTACCTCTGTCATAGAAGCGTAACTCCCGAAGTCGTATGCTGTACAATATACCATCCGTAAGAAAAGAAAAAGAAAAAGAAAAAAAGAAGTAAGAAGCAATTTATAGAATTACTTTTAACGATCAAAAATGCTGCTCCGTACGATCCATAGAATCGCTTTATATGTATGTATGTATGTATAGGGTGATATAATCGACAAGACGAAAAAAAAAAAGAAAGAAAACAAATAAGAAAAAAAAAAAAAAAGAGAGATAAGGTGGCTTCTCGTTTCTCGATTGGCAATACTAGATGCGATTCCATGGAATGTCGGAGAAATGCTCGTGTAGATAGGATGTTTTCATGTGTAGACACGTAGAAACATAGACGAATTAGATTTAGATCGCGAGTGAGTGTGGGTGGTGAGTGTGTATATGTATATGTGTATGTGTATGTGTATGCGAGAGAGAGAGAGAGAGAAAGAGAGAGAATGAGAGAATGTATTATGTGAGCGTGTATGTATGTATGTATGTATGTAGGAAGAAAGAGAGAGAGAATGTAACGTTGAAATCGAATCGGACGAATGTGATGTACTTTAAGTGTGCGTGTATGCGTGTGTGTTATGTTTGTCTCTCTCCGAGCGTATCCGCGAGAGTGGGCGTGATTTTTAAAAATGGTGGAAAGGCGATGATAACGATGACGACGATGATGATGACGACGATGACAATGATAGATGCAAGGGCGGCGAGGATGTCTGGCACTAGCGTAGACCGCGTTAGGTTAGGTAGATAAGCGACCCCTCTCACGCAGCAAGAAAAGTACATACACACCATATACATACATAGGAGAGAGCCTCAAAGGTCAGGAAACAAGCGGCTGCTACGTATATACGATGGCTACGACGACGGTCAGGTGGAGAGGAATGGAAGAAAAGGAACGCAAAAGAAAAAAAATAGAGAGAAAAGAGAAAGAGAGAGACAGAGAGAATGAAAATGGAACAAGAAGAAGAAGCAACAACAACAACAAAAAAAAAAGAAAGAAAGAAAGAAGTAAAGAAAAGGAATGCGAGAGAAAGAGGGGGCGCTGTTGTTGTTCTTGTTGTCGTGCGCTTGTATTAAAGTCGCCATGTTCTAATTAAACGTGCCGACGGGGTTGTATCAGTCGTCGGCAAAATCAATGTGAACAGTACAGTGTCCAAAGTTGTGTATTGTAGGTGTGTGTATATCTTTGTCTCTCTCTTTCTCTCTCTCTCTCTCTCTCTCTCTCTCTCTCCCTCCCTCTCTC
>NC_057687.1:6996281-7023299 GCF_014466175.1 Vespula pensylvanica | reverse complement strand
CTCTCTCTTTCTCTCTCTCTCTCTCTCTCTCTCTCTCTCTCCCTCCCTCTCTCTTTCTCTCTCTTTCTCTTATTCTTTCTTTCTACCATACGTGAAAGAAAAAGAGAAAGAGAATGAAAGCAAAGGGGTAGAAGAGAAAGAAAGAGAAAGAAAGACAGAGAAGGTGGGAGAGGGGGATGATGGAAAAAAAAGAAAAAAAGGAGAAAAAATAAAAAAAGAAGAAAAGAAATAAAGCAAAGAACACGGTAGGTCAGCCTTGGTTGTCGGCGGTTGGCGAATTGGTCGGGTTGCCATGGAGAAAAGCGAGGTATTCCTCCCTAGGTTCGGGACCGCCCCAACGGGAAACCCCCATTCGGGAAATTCGTGGCGTCGCCGAAGCTGCCACATTGCCGGAGGTTTAGCTCGGCTCGGCTAATCGATTCTGCTACCAATCAGCGCCCGCGCTCTTCCACCTTGCTCTCCTCTTCCTCCTCCTCCTCCTCCTCCTCCTCCTCCTCCTCCTCCTCCTCCTCCTTCACAACCTTCTACGTTGAAACCTTCCTCCCTCCCACTATCTACCTCCGTTCATCATCCTTCTCGACCAAGAACACACCAAAGCTTCTCTCTCTCGTCACCTTTTCGCGACTCCGTTGTTATTCTCTAGAACACCACCTACGTATCTCTACTTCTTTTCTTTTGTATCTATTCCTATCGTTACCATCGAGCTATTCTGTTTTGTGTACTTCTTTTCCTACTGTTATTTTTTTTTCTTCTAGCTATTTATCTATTCACTACTACTAATTCACCTATTACCTACATATATATCTACTACCATAGCTCACTGCTACCAGCTTACCTACTATCTATATGCCTACTACCATAGTTCACTACTATCACAGTTCAACCTTCTAGTTATATATCTACTACAGTAATTCACTACTAACTACTTACCTACTCCTCCATTTTCCAAAAAAAGGTTCTATTTTACGAAGAGACAATCGAGATATAAGCTATTTATATCCTCCTAAATACTTGAGGACAGTCAAGCAAATAAGTTTTTTTACGTTGAACATCTAATAAGACGACGATAACGGATTTGATTTTTATTCTTATTTTATTTTAATCAAAAAATCATCAGAGGTTTTTCTATTAGATAAATTCGTATATTTGTTTTATTTCTAATGGTTTCGACCATTGATTTCTTTTTTGTACCAATATATAGATAATATTCATCGTACTACTTGCTTCATCGAAGAACATCTATCAAACGAGAGAATCTCGACTCAGCGAGGATAAAAACTACTCGAATGCTACTACGTGCATCAAGGTGACATCTTTAAATAATTTTTTAATAGGAAAATCTTTTAGATCGACGACTTCGAGTCTGAATGGAAGTTAAAATGGAAATGTAATTATATATTAGTAGCATCTATTAGATGTTACGTTGATATAGTATTTCCATAATGTAATGTGTATTTGCCGATAGTAATTCTCGGCTATTTGAGAGAAAAATAAACACTGTTAACAATCGATCCAATTTAATTGAATTTTAAATTATTATACTGCTATAATAATTAATTATTATTTTTGGCATAATATAACAAATCAATTAAAAAAAGATAAGTAATGAATAATTTTTTATTCTTAACGATCGAAAGATAAGTATAATATACTTTAATAGAACATTGCCATTTTGAAAAACCAATTATGCGTACTTTTCATAACGTTTACGCAGCAAAATAGGTTTGAAATATTTTCTCGTTTTTTTTTATTTTTAGAAATTATAGATATTAATGTAACATAACGATCATTTGATTTTTTATCTTATCGAACAACTTCAATTTCTCGTTTATTTAAAAATAATTCAAATATTGCTCGTTCAATCACGATGGATTTTTTGCTTTACGACTGCCCTCTTTTTTCTCATCGTTCGATCGATCGCTTCGTCTTTATAATTTAACCGAGAAAAATGCTAATTATTGATCGATCTAATCCATATTTTGTTACTCGATTTCAATTGAATCACGTCCTGTCAGCAGGTCTTAGAGGCCTACAAGTGACCTCCCACTGTGCAGGGCCATGCTTTCTAGCAATCAACAAAATTCTTGCGCTGTTTTTAATTAAGAAATTTCATTTTCATGATCGTAACTCCTTATATCTGGCTGTCTTCTTACGAAATAAGAATTAATAATTATTTTCAAACTAACATTATAACGTAATATTATCTTACATTGTAACGTTACATATTATCTTATTTATTTTTTTAATTGTTATATCTCTCACTTTATGATGATGATCACAATTATAAACGATAACGAAAAAAGAGAATTTATAACATTTATTTTAGCATTTTATTTCACTATCTGTTTCTCGCTTTCTATTTTATTTCGTTTCTTATACACAACATTACCGATAATTCGTAAAAAAGAAATACATACCTAACTAATCCCTTATAAAGTCCACAACGTTATTAATACGATCAGTAAACCCGTGAAATTGGTTCATTCGCTGTAATATATATTTCCATGATGAGAATGATTTGTCCATTCTACAATAAACAACGAGCTGCACATATTTCTCCGGCTGCTATACAATTCCCTGCCGAACAGTCGTTCTGGCGTAAATTTAAGTTCATATGATCGGTGACAATAATTCTGCTGTCATTCGAACTTTGATAAATTGCAACTCCACCATTCCTCATACCAGACTTATTCAATTAAACGAAAGTGGGGACGTCTCCACGATTTAGAGCTTAAATAAAATATTTACACGTAACTATAGTATTCAAATTAACTCATGGAGATTCTGCAGTCAGCAATTATTGATATTCTTGATTAATTTTGTTAAGGCAATTGCCTTAATTACACCAACATATATCAGAAAAAAAAAATCTTACAAGGAATGATCAGCAGAATGGTAAATATTGAGATACATAATTCAAACATAGCTGGCTCGAAACTGGTGAAATTTATCCATAAATACATTCATTTTATCAAACTGAATGTATCTAATCAAACAATTTTATCTATTGTATGTATAGATAAATTATTTTTATAAAAACCAATATATGAGCGCCTTCACAAATCCAAAGAATAATTTATAGCGAATACCGTCAGTATAATTATCTTCCTGTTTTACCAATCGTTAGCAAAAAGGGTTTATTTTACTGAACGTTAGTGTAGTAGGTTTCTATTTTACCAACCTCTAATAATATCGATAAAATAAATTGTTTTACTTTCATTCCTATTTTTCCGACCTGACAAAATATCGGTAATAGGACAATGCTGTTTTATCGTATAAACAAAAATCATCGATACCAGAAGCTTCATCGACCAAGTAAAACACCACGGTTTAATATTACATCGTAATAGAGTAAATTAATATTTAAATAATAATACTTTCGCTTAACAAATATCGTAACACGTGTGAAACTAAAAATAATTTTAATTACAAATTTCAATACTTAATAATTTTAATATCGGGATCATTGGCCTTGTGTAATATAAATATATTTTGGATATAGGATTAACTTCGACGATTACCGAGTTAGTTTTCTTTTATATTCCGACGAGTGCACGTCGAATTATTTTAAACGAGAAAATTAAGAAATTAATAATTTCGATAATTTTTATATTATTTAAACAATCTAATGTACGCAAAATATAATAAACTAATATTTAAACAATAATACATTTCTTTAATATGAAAAAGATTGTAACGCGTGAGAAACAATAATTTTAACTTAAAATTTCAATACTTAAAAATTTTGATTTCGAGATCCTTGGCTATATATGACGTCAACAAAATCAAACTTTTCATTGACTTTGACAATTACTGGATTAGTCTTCCTTTGTATTCCGGCGAGTGAACGTCGCAGTTCGCACAGGATACGTTTCTTGCAAGTAATAACGAACAGTTCATGCAAATACATTAGTATATCATTAGTTTTTTAAATACTCTATGCAAATTATTTTATTTTAGAATTAAATTGTGAAGTGGGGATGCTTGGCTACGAGTGACGATAACAAAATCGGACCTTCGACCGACTTTGACAGTTACTAGTTCAGTTTTGCTTTGTATTACGAGAAGTGTGCATCGAAGTTCTGGCAGAGTGTCTTTCCTACAAATATCAACGAAAACTTCAAGTAAATATATTTCTCTATCACATATTTCTTGAATAATTTATACATTTTCTTATTATAACTGCGATACAAATTATTCTAATTCTATTTTTCTGTTTCAGAACTTTATTGCTATCGCGCGTAGCAATGAAGTAATCGAATACTTGTACGGCTGAAATAAAAATATCGCAAAATAGAAGCAGTGTTTGTTCGTTCGAGTTTCGCGATTTAAACCATAAGTGTTTTTGCATGAACTGCGTGCAATGCATTCGTTAGAGTCAGTGTTTGTTCGCGAAGCTTTTTGATTTTTTAATAGTCGCACAGACTGTATTTATAAAAGATAGTAGAGTTTCGCGAAATAAATTCAGTGATCGTTCGTTAATAAACAACTACCGCGAATTAAAATCAGTGCATCACCGAAGAGGATCTCAACCAACTTCGATATCGACCTACCACATTTTCAACCAACTACAAATCATCCACCCTCAATTTCGACCTAAATCGCGGACGAGTGTTTTGGAGCCATCGTAGAACTTCTTAAGTAGTAAGTAATTTTTTAAGTCTCTCCAATCACTCAATCATGTCGAGGACGAAAGATCCGAATCGGCACGAGTGATTGGTTGTAATTAATAAGTAAAAAAGCATAGAATAATCACGAATAAATTTTCGAAGAAATTTACTCGTGAATGGTTCGTTATTTTTTGACTTATTTGTTAGATCAAGATAAAGTCTTCTTGTTTAAACGCATTAATTATAATTATTTGAAATTTTGAATATTTAAGTACATTTTTAAATAATTTTCTCTCGCGAAAATAGCAAAGAATCGCGATATTTGATTTATAAAGAATCACAAATGTCGATTCGGACCTTTCGTCCTCGACATGATCGGAGGAACTTAAAAAATCACTTACTACTTAAGAAGTTCTACGATGGCTCCAAAACACTCGTCCGCGATTTAGGTCGAAATTGAGGGTGGATGATTTGTAGTTGGTTGAAAATGAGGTAGATCGATATCGAAGTTGATTGAGATCCTCTTCAGTGATGCACTGATTTTAATTCGTTGTAGAATCACAAATTTTTCACTTTTTTCTTTTTTAATAAATCACGAATGATTGAATCAAACTTATAAATTATTATATATAACGTAAAAGAAAAATTAAACGAAGCAGGAACAGGTCTGAACACGTTTGGAAGGCTACACGGACGAACGAAGACTGCGTAGCGAAAAACTGGGAAGGTTGTCTTCTTGATCGTCCTTTGATTGTTTACAAGTATGTTTGTCGAACTTCCTAAGTACTCCGCATAGTATAGCGTATACAAATAAACATACATACACACATCTACAATAAAATATTACCACGTACAAATGCTTTTGCATTTATTGATTTTTATTTTTATACGGAAACTGGAAATCATTCCCAAGAATTATTTAACAATGGTGAGAGAATTCTAAAGCTATTATGTATATCTTAATGTTATCTTTACTTGTTTATTAAGAATATTATATGTATTATATGTGTTATCGTATTATATGTATCTAAAAAAAGATTTTGAATTTTGAAATATGTGGATATGATGGTGAACATAAGTAAAATAGAAAATATAATACTTAACTAGAAAAGTATAAATAAAAATAAATAATATATAATAAATTAATGATAATATATATATATATTAATATATAATACATTAACATACAGATTCCTAATAATAAAGGTAGAATAAAAATGTTCTGTAATTAAATATGTAATTAAAACGAAATTAATCTTTTTCGTAGGTCTAAATCTTTCTAAACGCTCTTTCGCAGATCTGACATGATAAAATACTGTATAAGAATTTCTTTTCTAATCTTGTTTTTCTTTTCTTTGGTAAAATTCCTGGAAAAGCACGCGCTAATTCATGCCGAATTTATTCATCTCTCTCTGTCTCTCTCTCTCTCTCTCTCTCTCTCTCCCCCTCTCACTCCCTCTTCTCCTTTCCCTCTTTCCCATTCACTCTCTTTCTCTTTCTATTATGTTTCGTTCAATGTTATTAAAATGAAATAAATTTACCTGTGATATATATAAAGAGAAAGTAAGATAAACATAAAACTGATATATACAATGTTGTGTTATTTCTTCTGACGGAATTCTTGGAAATATGGAAAGTGTAAAATCATGTTAGTACACGATACGAATAAAAGTATGTGTTTACATATCGATGTGTATCTATATATATGTGTACAATATCCATAACTATATATGATATGTAATGTGTGTATGTGTGTGTGTGTCTATGATGGATATGAAAATCGAATATATAATCAAGGATATGGACGATCACAATTACAAATACAAAATTATTGAATGAAATATCGTCAAAAAGTGAGAGAGATATCAATAAAGCTGGAAAATAGTATTACACAATAGTGATGCGAGGCATCTACGAGATGTCAATTTTATTTTCGTGAATATCTTTTAAACGCGACGATGGTCTAACTTGCGAACGCGGCTTCATAAAAATCATGCGATCAGCTATCGATTGATATATTGGAAGAGGATATACGTTAAAAAAAATCTGCTCATTACCTGTAATTATGCGGAGTGATGAAATACCGTGTACACTTGTTATCACGTCCAAGATGGCGATGAGACCACTAACAAGGAAACGAAGAAGACGTCGTAGCAGGATTACGTAACGATACGACGTGAATCAATTCACATATTAATTTTTTCAATTAAAAATAATAAGAACATATGATACAAATATATAGACGTATGAAAAACGTCACAAATGTAATTAATTTGAATATTAAATGTAAGCAATAATATTCTGATGAAATAATTATATTTTTTAAATATATAGAAATATAAAATAAACATACACATGTATCACATCTATCTCTATACATTATCCCTATGCTTTCTATATTACTCTCGAAATAATGAGTAATTAATAGATCGAATAATTTGAAGGATTTATGTATTTACATATATATCTCCATATACATATGTATATATATCACATGTACAATTTGTAAGAGTACAATTTGTCACTCGACTATCGAAGAAAATGAATATATCGATCTTCTTCTATATGTGTGTGTATGTGTGTGTAATGGAGTAATACATCGAATATCATAGCGATGGAAATAAAAAAGTGACCACGAGAAACGTTGACACACACATTCAATATAGAAAAATTTTTAAATAATTTATTAAACAGATTTCCTTATTATTCTTATATATTCTTATTTGTTTGCATTTATTATCTTCTATTCTCATTTACTTAAATGAATCACCGTTAACCTGTCATCGGCATATACTATTGTTTAAATATTTCATCGTATTTCGAGTACATTGTACATTATTTAAATAATTATAAAATCATCGGATCTATAAGCTCATTAAACGTAGCGATATGGAAAGAGAATATTTCGGTCGTTAGTCCTCCGAGTACGAAAGCAATCTACTTCACGAAAACGAACTACACAGCATTCTAAGGTTTATACGAAAATTTCTAGTGGGGATAGCAGCTTCCTCTCCTTTGCCGCAAAATTCGAGGGGCGCTACTATACGAAATTTTTTTTTCACGAAATTTGTCGAAAAAAGCATTTGTGCCAACAGCGAGTTTAGACGTAATTTTTAAACGATCTTAACGAACACGTTCTCATTTAAAAATAAAGATTTAAATGAAAACTTGACTTTCTTGAATTTTTTAAAAAGCCTTATATTTATGTATAGACTATTGTCGAATAAATAGCATTTTCTGACATTTTTTTCAAAGAAAATAAAACTCAAAAATTTAGAAAAAAAACCATATTAAATGATCTTGTTCATTAAAATCGTTGAAGAATTATAATTGGTGTAAACAATTATAAAACCAGGAGTAACGACAGCCTTATCGAATAATTCGTTGTATGTAACATATATTGCTGTGTTGGTTGTATATGTGTGTGTGTGTGTGTGTGTGTGTGTGGATGCTCATTAGGGATTATACATTTTGGTTTTGCATGCGATTATACACGGTATAGGCTTGAAGTAATCATATACATACACATATATGTATGACGAAATATCAAAGACGCTGTATGTCTCACAATACCAGCAAATTCTTCTCATCGATATTTATTCCGAGCGATTCACTCGAACGATATAAATGTCATCTGTCGCTCGAAGCGATTAGAAATCATATATCTTTATGAGAATTCATTTAACATTCTAACGAACGATTAAAATGAGTACGAAACATTTAAGTACCGGTAAGTATAAAATAAAATTGAGTTGGAATAATTAGAATTATTGGGGATATGTAATATTTCATTAATTTTTTTAGGATCAGTCGCACCACCCATTGTACCTGGAAAAATACGTTTGTATAGCATGCGTTTTTGTCCATATGCGCAAAGAATACATCTTGTTTTAGATGCCAAGAAAATTCCGTATGTATAATTTAATTAAAATATTTTTAATGAATTATATATTTTTGATATATATATTATTTTTTGTAGATACGACGTTGTTTATATTAATTTAACCCAAAAACCAGAATGGTTCTTAGAGAAAAATCCTTTTGGAAAAGTTCCTTGTATAGAATTAGAAGGAGGAGAAGTATTATATGAAAGTCTTATAATAGCAGAATATCTAGACGAAGCTTATCCACAAAATAAATTGTGTTCATTGAGTCCTTTTGCTAAAGCTAAGGATAAATTGTTGATTGAAAGATTTAATGGAGTTATTACCAATATGTACAAGGTTTTTACAGAGTGATTATTTTAGTTTTCATTATTTATTTTTTTCATTGTGTTTTTTTTTTATTTTAACTATTTTTTTCTTCTAATATTTTATAATCATAACCTTAAAATGTTACTACGGCTGAAATTGATTAGTTTTTTCTTCTTATACATTCTGATTTTATGTGACATTTTTGTAGCTGTATGCTGGAACATCAGTAGATCGTGATTTATATAATGAAGCTCTATCTAGTTTGGAGTATTTTGATAGAGAACTTGTTAAAAGAAGAACTCCATTCTTTGGAGGTACTTCGCCTGGCATGTTAGATTTAATGATCTGGCCATGGTGCGAAAGAGCAGATATTATTCGGATTTTGCGTGGAGATGAATTTATAATATCTCGAGAACGTTTTCTAAGACTGGTAAGCTAGAAACTAATAGTTCCTTACAAAATATCTATATATTGAAAGTATATTTTGTGTATGTTATAATATTTTTATATATGTAGTTCGAGTGGAGAAATGCAATGAAAGAGGATCCTGCGATTAAAAACAGTTATTTGGATGCTGAAATACATTCCAAATATGTGCGTAGTCGACTTGCTGGAATACCTCAATATGATTTGCTGCTTAATCTTTAACTAAAATATGTGATTCTAAAAGCCTCTAAAACTTACCTCATTAATGTTTGAATAATAACATTATAACTTAATAATTGTTTATACATGTTTATGTACAAATAACTAATTTAAAGATGATAAAAAATTTGTTCAATACTATATTGAACTATGATTCTGCATTTATATAATATATAAATAAAAGATTATCACATTTCCAATGCTTAAAATAAAGCAATCTGCTTTGATATTTTATTAATATTACAATTTTTTTTGTCATGTGTGTATATGTATATATAAATATAAATAACTAAATGTATATCGATGTTGTATAGTCATGTAACAAACATCGTTGATTATTTCACCTAATATACTCAAATACTATTGAAATACTTTGATATTATTAATATTATTTGTACAAAATGTAAAAGCATATTGTAACATATTCATATTTGATCTTTGTTTCTAATAAAAAATAAGTGTAATTCTGTAATACAAAAATAGTAAAATATGGAATGACATCGATAATACTTAGAACACATTATATAGTTCCCTACAGTGTATGTACAAAATGTTTAGAAATCTCTCTTGTATTAAACATACAATACAAACCATAAATTAAAAAACAGATAAAAATTATACTGGCTGTAATTATGAAAGATCGCGTATTTTCTTTTCGTAAACCATATAATTTTTGTTCGTTTATTTTAAGTACTGTTTTAACTTCTTCTAGTTCGTTCTCCAATCTTTCACGATTTTCAATAGTAAGTAATTTAGTTTTTAATCTTTTTTCTATTACTTCCACTCGGTGTAATGATTCCTTTAAGGAATCTTCGACGTGAAGCATCTAAATAATAATAAAAGATAGGTTATGATAAATACTAGATAATTGCAGATATATTTACAAATAATTTTTATGTCAAATACCTTAACCATAACAGTGTCATTCTCAGACATGTTTTGTAATTGTATTACCTCTTTCACCTCTTGTAAATTAAAAAATATGTCTTGTTAATTTAAAAAATAATCTTTCTACTAGTATATAATTGCTGTGTCATATATATACATTGTGTACATCTATATATAACTATATATAACTATATATAATTATGTGTATATAGGTATACATAACGTACATATATATACATGAACACATACATATATATATATAAAACACAAAATCTAACGACGGTACATGCGTAGAATATAGCGCATCAACCTTAGTATCGAAAAAAGATCTAGTGTACGTGAAATGTACAAAGGCCGTATTTGTTATTTATTCAACAAAATGTTATGTCATTTATCAGTTATATAATACTTTGATGATAATTAAAGAGAAAATAATCGAACTTTTAATTTATATTTAATATTTATTTATTTAGATAGTGAATAAATAAGGTGACCAAGAAAAATAAAATGACGCGAGGTGTTGAACTTATTAAAAGTATTATCGAACGCATGTGTCAAACAAATAGCTTTGGAAAATGTATGAAAAACGTATGTATGTACTTTGTTAACATCTTTTTTTTTTATATTCAATTGTATAGTGTATATCTTATAATCCAAGAATGTTGATCAAATTTATGCACATATCACGTAGGTGAAAATACTTTCTGCAGGAGATGGCAAATGCAAAGCAGAATTTACAGTTTCTGATGAACATTTAAATTTAGGAGGTACTTTACATGGAGGATTTACAGCTACGCTTATCGATTGTATTTCTACTTATGCTTTAATGACTTGTGGGACTGGTGCTCCAGGAGTCTCTGTAAACATTAATGTTGCGTAAGAAATTTTACCTTATGTTCATTATTTTATTACAATACTTAGAAACATGCAGAAACAGATTTATAATTGGTATATTGGTATACATCATCTGCGTTGCAGTTTCATCTTCGTTACTTAGTTCCATCTTTGACTATTATCTTTATACAGTACATACTCCATTACTGTATATATATATTTTGCTTTTCTTATAATAACTAGCATAACTTATAATAACACAAATTATAGGATAGGATTTAAAATATTTCTTTTTATTTATAATATATATGTATCTAAGTTTTCTTCATTTTACATATGTCAATGGCACAGATATATGAAACCTGCATTTCCTGGTGAATTGGTCACAGTTGATGCTAAAACTATACGTGCTGGACGTACTCTAGCATATCTTGCTGTAGATCTTACCAAAAATAATGGCAAAGATATTATTGCTAATGGTCAGCATACAAAGTTTATCGCATGAAGGTATATCTAAGGTTTTATAATTATTATGTAATATGTTACATAAAGATATATATATATATATATATATACATAGATATCTAAACAAAAATATTTGTTTATCTCAATAATCAATATACTTTCTCAATTGATGTATTCGTAAATTGATGTATTCATAAAAATATATTAAAGTTATTGCGAAGTTTTTAGCAAAGTAAAATTAATTGTAAATATAATCCAAAATATCTGCTGATATTTATTCTCAGCACCTGGTATAACTTTAAAAAAGAAAGTATCTCTATTCTTTCTCACACTTCTAACTCGCATGTGTATTACCATCTTTACTATATGTACAATAAATGCATAGAAATTTGGTGTTGATGAAAAGCACGTGTGAAATTTCAAAGAAATGCATAGAAAAATACATTAAAAAATTCTTTAACGAATAATATAATATTTATCATGTTATTTCAACGTTTTGGCATTAGATAATAACGATTTTAATTCTTTTATCCTCTGTGATAAAGCATCTGCATATCTTTGAAGTTTTTCAGATTTCTCTTCGGTCTCCTCGATCATTTTTTCCAAATAATCTATTTTCTCGCTATCTTTGGCGGAAATTA
Organism: Vespula pensylvanica; assembly: GCF_014466175.1. Classification (NCBI taxonomy): domain Eukaryota; kingdom Metazoa; phylum Arthropoda; class Insecta; order Hymenoptera; family Vespidae; genus Vespula; species Vespula pensylvanica. Next base: position 7,011,023 of record NC_057687.1, on the reverse strand, counting down.
CTTGAAATTCTAGATTATTATGCGTAGGCGATAAATATTTAGCAGCGTTTCGTCGGAAACGAGATATAATATTGCTATTGTCCTCACAATTATCGCAACAATCAGACCACATGGTTAAATCTAGATATGGTATATTATCGCAAGAGATAAACTTGTTATCATTTTCATTTGGTAAAAGAAAAACATTGGGTTGTACGCGATCGATTTTATCACCATTATCGCAAAGTATCCTTGCCAAGGTAACTTGTTGTATTTGGGCTAACTGTTCGGGTCGGAAATTAGAAGGATTTTCGTACCAAAATCTATCACCGTTTCTAATCCGACGAAATTGTTCTACCAAGAGACATTTAAACAACGGACCGACCTTGGCATCAGGAAGTTGATCTTCGAGAATACCACCAACCCATACATCTATATTACCAGGATGTCCATAGAGTTCTCGAAGTTTTTGTCGGACTTTAGGATCTTTTATATCAACGACTAAATCATCGAAAGTTTCTATATGTGACATGTTGCAATATTTTCGCCACTCCAAATAACCTGGGATACCATGGTCTCGAGAACGTTGAATATTCATAGCAGCTAGATCCAAAGCTACTGCATGAGCTGTACGAAAGAGTTGTTCCGTCAATTCGAGATTAAGATTTTGTTCGGGTAATTTGAGTTTCGCTGCTGTAGCGTACATTCCTCTTATCAAGGGATCTACACCACCTTCTTCGACTAATCTCCATGGTGCAAAGAAAGCATCACGTAAAGGTAGAGCACCTTGTGGAATAGACTGGAAAGATTCGTTTAATCGTTCTAAACGTGGTTGTATCAAAGAGTGGCCGAAACGAAGGGCTGCTGTAGCGAAAACATTCGATATACTAGCATCTAAATCAGGATCGTATCTCCTGTAAGGTCCTAAAAGTTCATCAGTTGTATTACCCAATACAAGTGGTATCCAATATTGGAAGGTAATGTGTTGCATCTCAGCACCCACAATTCGTCTTGATTCTTGATATAACTTTTCACCGTTCCAATGTGGATTTAATTCACGTAATTGACGAGCTATTCGATTATGTTCTCGCAGCCATATTGTATGCATCGCTAATAAGCCTACTTGCTCGTTAGCACGAATATCACCAGCAACGAAACAATTTATAGAACTCTCTAAAGGATTTCGACGACAGTCGACAAATTGACCAGATGCATAAGGAAGTAAAGCTTTGCGACCTGGAAATATTGAACCTTCTCGCAATAATCCATGATTCGTCGTTAGATCTCGAAGATCTCGAGCGAGTTCGTCATCATAGCCGTAAACTTGGGAAGCATCTAAATAACTAGTAAGTTGATTCAATTGTTCGCGAGGCATTAAGTTACCCCATAATACGCTTGTCTCTCCGGAACCACAAACAGCGCTGGTCCTAACGAAATCAATGCATCTTCTATTGCTTATACGAGGATCACCAGGTGGTACTTCCATGGGGAAACAAGGTGCGGCATTGTCACAAGATTTTTTACAATCTATACCATCCCAAGATTCGCTAGATACCGATGGCAAAGCGTGATCAAGATCGTGATCCAAAAATTGGCCCCATTGCATTACCATATGAGTGATTTTATCATCGGAAGTGATATCATGGGTAGATATCAAGGTAGTCGAAACGAGACGTGCTGCTGGTTTTGGATATCCATAATAACGACGATCCTTTTGCCATCCTATCGGCATAGAAAAACCATTTTCGTAAATAGGTTGGAGAATTCTTCGGAATCCTGTGTACGATGAACCCCAAGTCGGATGCTTAAAATTGTTACAACTACCGTCTATACTACGATACTTGTGATGAAAACATATATTTGTACAATTCCTCCGTCTCCTGTGACCCGTACATCCAGATAATCTTTCGATCTCTAATACCTATGAATTAATAATATCTCTTATTATATCTTTCATAACAGTATATGCAAGCGAATACATCGTACCTGTTCGGGTGTCAGGATTTCTTCGTAAAGAAATTCATTGGTCACGTTGGCAGCTGCACCAGAATTCACCATACGTCGAATATTAACCAGTGTTCTTTCGAAAAGCTCTGCTGGCTTAGCAGCAGCACGACCGATCGCATTTGGAAATCGTGTGACTCGAAATGGATCGATTCGTCGAGATGTACCATCGCTGTTGAACAAATTTTTCAAGGTCTTGTTGATGGCTCTATCTATTTCTTCTGAAGCATCCTTGAATGCTCTTATAATGAGCGCGTCTGTCGTTCCTACTTGACGAACACGAACCAGAGCTTGAGCAGTAGCACGACCGTAGTCGTTTACAGCCGAACATTCATACCTATTTTTGATTAAATATATGTGTATACATACGCACATGTATATAGAAGTTCAATAGCAAGAGAGAACTCTAAATCAAATTGTTACCTTCCAGTATCTTGAGACGTGACATTGTACAGATAAAGACTACCAGCGCGAGAAACACGAGTCCTATCACCTGCAATAGAAGTACCATCTTTTTTCCACTGTATTAATGGTTTCGGTCTACCCTCAGCTCTGCAAGGCACTTCGACTATAGCTCCAGGTTCTGCTTCCATATCATGAGGTTGATAGGTCAGTTTTGGTGGACTGTATTCACTGTTTAAAACATTGAGATCAACGCTGGTCTCTGCGTAACCATTGGAATTACTAGCACGACAAACATATCTAGCTGCGTCGGATTCTTTTGCGGCTAGAATACGAAGTACGCTTCCATCATTGTCTAGTAATATACGTCCACCAGTAGAGAGAAGTTGATCATTATTCCACCACTGTATAAGAGGTTTGGGATTACCCTCGGCTTTACATACGAATGAAACATCTGAACCAGCTGTAATTGTCTGTGATTCTGGCAATTGACTAAATCTTAAAGATGAAGCGATTATCAAAGCTCTGGCTTTTCTTGATTTAGTCGAACCCATGTCACTACTAGCTATACATTCGTATTCACCGGTGTCTTCTTCAGTGACATCAGATATAACTAACGTACCATCCTCTTGAATAAAAAACCGTTCACCATCAACATAAAGTTCGCTAGAATCTCTCATCCATTTCACTTCCGGCTCAGGATCTCCTATCACTCGACAAGTAAACGTTACAGTGTCACCGATCTTAACTTCGATATCTTCCGGACCCTCCATTATACGCGGCTTTGCTGGAAAATAATTTCCATTGTTAGGAACGATAAGGAAACTCGATATAATGAGAAAATTCGTGAGAAAAGACTATTACTCAACTGCAATGAAAATCTCTGCTCGTCATAGTTGTTAACGGTTTACCCTTCATCTCATTAGGATATTGACATATCGCTGCCATTTCATCGGTTGGTCTTTTCTCAAGTCTCTCCACCAACCATAGGAGATTACAGTCGCAAACTAATTCATTACTATCGAGACGGAGTCGTGTCATTGGGCCAACATTTTGGAAGGCATCAGCAGGAAGACGTTGTAACATATTGTTATGAAGAAAAAGACGTTCCAACGATGGTAGATTGTTGAAAGTACCTTTGCCTATGTCCGTTAGACGATTGTAATGCAAATAAAGTTGTTCTAATTTTGGAAGATGAGAGAAAGCATTGGCTGATATATCTTCGATTCGATTCTTGTACAAATAGAGAATCCGTAGATTAGGAGCACCCTCAAAAGCATTTGCTGGTATATGTTTGATATGATTATCATTAAGTAGTAGGGTGTGTAAATGCTTCAAACCATGAAACGTTCCAGCTCGTAGTTCCGCTATGTTGTTAAATCTTACGTCCCTGAAAACGAGCAAGGTCATGGCTGGATAAAATTAAGGGTGTGCCGGGACAATGTTGAGATCGCTATTTCGATTCATTACGGGTCATTTGTTACGAAGACTTGCTTGGTAATGACGTTGAATGACTACCGAACAATCGACGACCTATGACCAACCCAACGGTAATTGCAATGATCAAAAGTAATCGAAAATTATTGATAATTTTCAAAACTATTTCGAAAGAAATAAATAGTATTTTCAAAAGACCTTTCATGGTTGTAGGAATGTATTATATGAAACTCTTTTATGCTATAGCTTTTTAAAGTACATGTATGTCATAACATGTAGATATATGACAGTAAATGATATATCGATCATCGGAGAGCAATACCAGGCAATACAAGTGTTTATTTTACAATATCGAAATGAAAGGATTAAAGAAGATAATCGATAACCAGGTAGGTTATTTATAATAAGAATCTAATCGATAGTGTTCGGATAAGATCTCACGAGTTAAACAATTTTATGATTCATTGACCCAACTCATTCCATTCATTGCAAAAGTCAATTTCTTTTGATATTAATTCGACATGATCAGCGACTATGTTCGTTGGCTTTCTTCAATGTTTCACTGATAGAATGCTAATGAAAAAAAAATAGAGAAAAGGAGAACAGGAACGATGATCGGTGAACACAGAAATAGCGAACACAGTAGGCAACACATCAAACGCATGCTTCGTGAAACCACACATACACACACACACACACACACACACGTGTGTGTGTGTGTGTGTATATATATATATATATAAAGAGAGAAATTTAACGACGGTTCTTCGTCACTTCTCGAAATAACATGATCATTGTTCGTCCATTAGATTTTTTTCTTTCTTTTCTTTTTTTAATCCCTTTATCTCGAGTTCTCCGATAGTAATGTAATTAATAGTGATCTAACAAGGGAGATCCATCGACAATTGAATAGATAACATGGTAGTAACTCTTTTCTACGAAAAATGAATTACATAATCTGAAAAAAGGCTTATGGATATTTTACTACCAATTGAAGATAACGAATGCGAGCATCTTAAGCGGTCAAAATATAACATAAATGATGATACCATATGATAAATAAATATGTATGTATGAATAACGATTTTTATCGGTTTCTTTAGTCGTAACTAAAATTGGAATAAATTCTCGGAGTAAAATGATTTTACTTGTTATTAATGTTACACAAATATATATATATATATATTGTTCAGAAGAAAGGATTAATTTGATTTTCTATATGATCAAGATTTCGTATTTTTTTTTTGTTATATATGTAAACAAAAATGAAATAGAAAATATAAGAAAGAAGAAAAAAGAAAAAGAAATGGAAAAAAGAAAGTAAAAGATAAGAAGAAATTTACTACGATCTCACTTACAGAACTGTAGTATTGGTCGGTACTCGTGGCACGCGATTGAGTTTCTGAAACATACATCGGACGGTTTTCTGATAGCACATGCACTTGATCGGACATTCTGATGGTCCGTGTTGAGTGATATGCGTCCTTTCCGCAACGACGTTGGATACGATCAAAGCCGACAGTATGCCGAGAAGTAAATAAGACGTGAATAAACCAAAAAGAGACGATTTCCTCATCATCATGTTGTTGGATATATATTAAATCGATTTGTAGTAATTCGATGCTGATACAGGTGATACGATGATGTTCATCGAAGAAGAATAGGAAGAAGAAGAGAAAGAAGAAAGGATACCGCTCTCTCTCTTTCTCTCTCTCTCTCTCTCTCTCTCGCGTATCCTTTCACGCACAGAGTGAAACCCTTTCTCTCCTCCTCTTCTTTTTCTTTTCTTCGTTTTTAATGAAAACCACTTTTCCACTCGTGGCTCGTCCTCGTCCTCGTCCTCGTCCTCGTCGTCGTCGTCGTCGTGCTCTACGAGACGAGCCGATACTGAGAGAAAGAGAGATTCTTGTGAGACGAACGTGGCGTCGTTGCTCGCGACGAAAGAAAGAGAGAAAGAAAAAGACAGACAGAGGGAGAGCAAGAAAGAGAGAGAGAGAGAGAGAGAGCGAAAAGAAGTAAGAGAGAGGGAGAGTGAGAGAGCACGCGGTGGCTGCTATGGCTTACGACAGCCGCAGACTCGCTCGGGATCTGCTCGCTTCTGCAGCACGAGGAGCAGCGTCCCAAAGCGTTACGCTTCGAACCTTCTTTCCCTTTCTCTGTCTTTTTCTTTGTTTCTCTCTCTTTCTTCCCTCTCTCTGTTGAACCTCCCACCGACCCACACGTTCGTTCCTTCTAACCAGCCGACGCCCGCTACTCCCGTGCTACGAGTTCCTTCCACCTACAGGGTGTCCGAATACGCTCTCTTATTTAACTGCTTATGGGATCTACGTGTACTATTCTGGATTAGGATTAAATGAGATTAATTTAATATGACGTTATTATAATTTGTAAAGATTAAATCTTTTACTGTTGGAAAATTTTTATCAATAAATATATATATATATATATATATATATATATATATATATATATCACGTATTCATCGTGATCTTATTATTATAATTCTGTATTTTAAAACAAAATTGAATACAAGGGACGCATACATGTGTACATATGTTGAAGTTTAAGAATATGAAGGGACAGGAATGTATTACTGTTAATATTGGTATGACGAAAGCGAAAGTGACGTGGATGATATACATGGTATATAAACGAATGCCATTTTCCTTTTAATAAAGGACAGCTGTATCCCTGTAAACAATGAAGTTCTATTTCCGATAAGGAACAAAGAATGTTCGAGGCTATTTATATGCACGTGTGTATGTGTGTGAAAGAAAAAGAGGTATTGAACAAATATTAATATAAAACTTTTTCATTCTACGGTCATTATTTGAAATGGCGCGCAAGTTAAACCCGTAATTTTCATAAACCCGAATCACGACGAAGCGTAATTGATTTAAAAGAAAAAGAAAAAAGACAGGTGGGAAGAACTTGTTGGAAAATGAGATATAACTAGTAGAACGATACGCTGTCCGTGAATGAGGATATACACATTTTAGATTAGACATTATACGGGGCGAATAAGATGAGAAGAGTGTATGTATGTGAGATAGATAGAGAGAGAGAGAGAGAGAGAGACAGACTAGAGTTTCGTTGACCCTATTATAGCCAACTCTGACCACTCATAAGTCGACTCTTTCGCCGGTAGAATCTAACGAAGCCGACAATGAACGTTTGACGTTTGTTTGCCGGCAAAAGAGGCAAGAGAATTAGAGACCAACCGTTTTCTTTTTTTTTTTTTTTATACAACGCGGTGCGAGCGTACGTACATATTTACAGAAAAATCTCATCGTTTGTTTATACAAAAAGCGATGTAACATCCCAAAATAAAATCCAACGTTGTCGACTGTAGTGCTTATTGGAAATTTTTGAAGTAACCATGAAAAACATCGTGTATAAATTGTCCATGATTACGTAGACTTCGAAACCAATATTGAAAAGATGATACGCCCATACGCGTATACATATATGTATATTTAACCGTGTGGTCAGGGCGATGATGATAGTAATATGTCGGTATGGATGATGAACCATGACGTTACCTAAAATGGTAAATCTGTATGATTCTGGTATAGTATATATGTATATATGTCTGTGGAGAATTGCGAAATATAACGGAACATATCTTTTATATGTCTTTAAAACATAGAAGGTAAAAGATAATAATAATAATAATAATATTTCAATATAATCATCTTCCTGGAACAAATAAAAGTTACATTTTTAAAAGGAATTTCGTTTTTCATATATCATCATATTCTTTTTAACATAGAATATTTTTCAAAGTGATGCTCAGTTTATACGTAGCTTGTAATATGGTTTGTATATGCGCCATTACAATTTCCTGGATTCCAAGGAAAGCGTGTAATCCCTAATGGGCTAACGCAAGAGTTTTGCACGGTACATAGGCTGGCTTGGATAAAGTAAACGTACCTCTAACAACTTGTCCTCGAATATGCTAAAGTCGCGATACGCTATCGTATATATGCAATATGTGGCTGCTGTATAGTGAGGGAGTACAGTGCTGCCCCTCTTTTTAGCGTTTCTGCATGTTATGAGTTAACAGAAATAGCTTCTGACTCAATATTTAGGCAGCGCTGATTTTCTACAGCGGGTTTATCATGAACCGTCTATCTTTTGATCTGTTAGAATCTGAACGTAATTACTATTAAAAAGAAAAAAAGTTAAAGAAAAATTATGATTCATCGCCAGATAATCATGGTCTTCGTCCTTCCTCAAGGTTTGGTTACGAAATCGTTGAATCATTTATCAAACTTTTTTTTTTTTTTTCTTTATCAGCGACATCTTTTGTCCTCAAGGAAAAAAGAACTATAGATTTTCAGAATCATAGGAAAGATGGGAGAAAATGAACGTGTGAAGAAAATTCACTTTGAATAGAAATTTATTGAAGTTCTCAAGTCCTTATGTTAAACGCAAATCTATAACGAGGATAATGATAAAATGGACTTAAATCTATCGTTATACTCGCTTTTTATAAATTATTATTACGTTTTATAACTAACTGGAGAAAGGAGTATGTATATATGTATATGTGTGTTTGCGTGTGTATATGTGTATGTATATATATGTATGTGTATATATGTGTGTATATATACACAGACATATATACATACATATACATATGCATATATATATATATATAGATATCATACACATATATATACACATTACATATATATTCACATACATACATATATATATTACATATACACACATATGTATATATAGATATATATATATACACATATATATATAGAATTTATATATACAATTCGAAGTTTGTTTAAATATATATACGTAATACACACATACGCGGATGCAATGTATGTAATATACATACTCATCCATAGAAAATTAACGACGACGACACGCGTGACCGATTACAGTACGCATCTCTTTTAATATTCTTACTTCGACAATACTTGATTGCACAGTCGATTATTGGTTTAATGAAAGAATTTACTATATCGCTTGCATTCCAATTTGTACTTAAAATTCATGCGTCTCGTTGCCTTTTATTTCGACGACTTAAGACAAGAGTTATGTAATGATCGCGAATGATTATTTTCATTATCGATACATAGTATCCATATTGTCGACTAAACTTTTCGTTTAGAGTTTGAAAAAATTGATGAAGGAAAAAAGATTCAATAAATTTACTTCTCTTATCGACTCCTGTTAATTTCCTTAATTTTTTATATGAAAATATATTCTGCTAACCGGCCGAAAATGTAGACGAAGATCGTTGTGTATTCCTGATGAGAAAAAAAAAAAAAAAAAAAACAGAAAGAAAGAAAAATTATTCGACATAACATAAAGATACTGATAATTAGAATATAGCTCGAAACTAACTGATCGTATCCAATCTTCGCACGCGAATATGGAAAGACGCGAATTAGTATAAGAGAACATGTAAGTCGGACTATTTACACCTTCGTAAATTAAGTCGTATCGTAATAGAATATATCACGTTTGGAGTTTAATACCGAAGAAATTGCAGTACGTCGTTTGTTCGAATCTTTCGCAATCGAAACGATATTTTACAACAAATATAGATCTCGATGCCACGTGACGCATTCGAAACGCCTTCCTAGATCCAAATCACAAGCATACACACATAGATACCACGACGGTAGTTAATGACCTAAGATGCAATAAAGGAGCTAGTACCACCAACATAGAAACTATCGATCGTGTATTTTCTAAGCTCCCCTCGTTCGTAAGGATTAATAATTAGTTACGTAGTTTGTTGGAGAAAAAGACTATGATATCTTGTACGTACGTTGAATGGAAAGTCATACGAGGAACAACGTCGTCGTACGATCGGCCAATGATCGCTGGAGTCGAAGAAAGATGAAACGATATTATAAAAAATGGTTACTCTCTATTTACAAAAGGCAATACGCACGAAACGTTTCTCCTACTCCATCTTCGTATCATTCCCATAAAAAATATGACGGACGATATATATTATTTTTGTAAAAAATATTTATGTACCTAAAGCTCGAGCTTTCGAGCGAGGAATTCATTAATTCGCGACGACAATGATCGACGTAAGACAAACAAAGAAGAGCCAAACCTGTACGGTCGTGGGAATAAGTTTGCCGAGGATGCGAATGAATTATTTCGTTCTCCTTTGCAAAGTCGATCTCTTGGAGTCGTTGCCACGACCGGAAACATCCACTCATGCTAACTTCATGTATATGGTCCGATCTCTCATCTTGCAATGCTTCAGTTCTCTCAACGCTCGTTGGGCCTCACTAGGAGAAGAAAAAGCTACGCGTGCATCACCCGTAGGCATACCTCTTTCGTTGTAACGTCTTATAACATTTTCGCGTTTAACATCGAAATCGCCGAAAAAGTCAATTATTTCATTAATGTCCGCTTTAAATGGTACATTTTCCAAGGAAAGAACGCAACCGGGTTTACCGAAACCTTCGACGTAATCCATGGAACCAGGATGACGACCTAACATATGTCTCGGTATACCCATCAGACCTGGAGGACACCTGGGACCAAATGCCGAGTTACCAAAACGCGGCATGTGATTTTGCATGGGTCCAGCGAATCGTGGCCGCGCGTCCTGTGGTGGTGGGTAATGTTGCTGTTGCTGTTGCTGTTGCTGTTGCTGAGCCTCTATGAGTTGAGGATCGGTCATTTCGAGAGTCTCCAACATTTGGGCTCGCGATATGAGCTCGATCGTCGGTATGTTCTTACCAAAAGGCACTCCGTTCTTCGCCGTTGCCCTTAGAGCTTCGTCGGTAGTTTCGAATTCGCAGAAACAATCCCCAGTGGGTTTACCGTTTTGATTCAATATCATATGTATTCGACGAGGTACAATTCCGATGTCAGAAAAGTAATCGAGAACATCGCGATCCATCGATTGGAATGGCAAACCACGCATGATAATACAATCTGAGGTAGTAATCTGGCTCATGCCGTTTTCATGCTCTCTTTTTGCTTGTGCGAACTTTTCTTCTGAAATGGCTGTTGCGGTTACTTGTTTGTTACCTATCTTCAAAGAAGTACCGAGAGACGATTTGGCGTCTTCTAATCTAGCGAACTGCACATAAGCCATGTAATGCGTACTCCCGGATTCCTTGATATTCGTAATAAAAAGATCATTGATCTTCCAGTCGTGGAACAATTTGGCTATGTCCATCTCTTTGGTGAACGACGGTAGATCCGTCAGAAGTATGCAAGTAGATGCCCTAACGTCAGCCTCGTCCTCCTTCTCCGGCGCGTAAGAATCAGCGGCTTTATCGAAGATACTTTCGTCCAAATGAAGAACCTCCACTTCGGAACCACGGACGTATCTTGGCGTTGACAGAGCTAATTCCTTACCTTCCGCTTTACTGAACTTGACATATGCAATACCGACCCGATTACCGTGATTATCGTTAATCAGTTTCAGACCATCTTTTCTGATAAAGATACCTTGAAAAGCATGACGAACATCCGTGTATGTAGCGTTCAATGGCATATTACGTACCTCGACGCAATAACCACCAGAGCTAGATTTATTATCGTTCGAGAATCTCGAGGAGCCACCGGAATTTCGTCCGGATGCTTGCCGATCTGGACCATTTTCGAAATTACCATACTGCGACGCAGCAGCCGCGGCTACAGCTTGAAAAGCATGTGGATTGCGTCGACCTTCTAATTCCTGTACTTTGCTCAGGAAAGCGCTGTTCGGTCTCAAACCGGGTCTGCAGTTGATGGCACCATTATTTGCGCCATACATGCCAGCATCCTGTGGCCCAAACTGGGTCGTTCTACCTGGAAATCTTACTTGATCCATTCTGCCCTGTTCGCCTTGACCCCAAGGCTCTTTTGGCCGATTTAAATTACCTATACCACTATTTAGGCTTGGCAAAGACGCGTTGGCCAAGTTTTGTGGAAGCGAATTCATACCGACCGTATGGCCAGTTAACGTCTGAACATGAGGCTGCATCAGATTTCCGACGCCGTTCAAACCGTTCAAGGAGAACTGATTCGACTGAAGCAAAGACTGCTGTCCTAGAACGGAATTACCAAAGGTCATGGATCGTTGCTCGCTATCTTGTGACAATGCAGCCACGCCCGCTCCTAAAATTCCCGGCGTTAAAAGAGTCGCTTGCATTTGCGTTTGAGGCGGTACTTCCCAAATTCCATTTTCGACAATCGGCTGTTTTTTCGCCGAGCCACTAGACGCGGATTTATCCTTGTGAAATTGTCCTACGCAAACAACGTCGTTATTATCGTCGTCGGTTGCATCCTTTCGACGTTCTCCTGTCGAGTTACGCTTGTTAACATCCCTATCTCTAGAACGTGTACGATCACGTGATCTTGAGCGTTCACGACGGCGCCGTCTGTCTCGACGATCGCGTTCTCTGTCACGTGATCTGCTTCTGTCTCGACGTCTGCGATCACGATTCCTATCCCTATCGCGTCTATCCCGATCCCTGTCACGATCTCGAGAACGTGACCTATCTCTCGATCTCGATCTATCACGTCTCTCCTTTCGATCCTTGCTCGATTCGCTGTCATTGTCCTTCTCCCTTCTATCGTTCGGAGAAGCAGGTTTAGCCGAAACAACAGGAGTTGGTACTGCCACTGGTGCTGCTGTCTGTATAAACGATTGAAGATGTAACGTTTGTTGTCTTGCCGCTTCTATCACTTTCTGCATTTCCGTGCGCGAACTAAGCAACAGCTTAATTTTCATTTCCTTGATCTTACCGCCATCTTGCATCATCGCCTGCCGAGCATCCTCGTCCGTGCTGCAAGTTGACCACGTTCTTGATTAGTGGAATCGACTATTTCGAACCTGATTATATTTACAAATTTTTTGCTCTCATTGTTAACGAGCTGTATACATTGAAAATTGGCCGACGAAAATAGATCGTGGCGAGTGAAATAATGCTTCGAAGAATAAGGAACAGTGTTTTCCTTCTTCCAATAACAAACTCATTTTATTACCTGAACGCTATAAACGCGTCTCCTAATTCACCGCCAACAATATGTACTCCGCCTTCCGGTATACTGAGTCCTCTGAAAAATTGGCGGATGTCCAAAGCGTTGGCAGACCATGCTAGATTTTGTAGTCTGATTATGACGCTCATTTTTGGTAGATTATTTTTTCACGTATCTGCAACCGAACGGATAGGCGAAAATTAGACAAGAAAGGGTAGGTATGTTCGTTAGGTGCCAGAAGAGGAGAATCGATATTTAACAATTTGTCGATGTTCGAACACGAAACAATTCATCGAATCTGAAAAATTTTTGAAAGAAAGAGAATACAGGATGTGGATTTTTGTTTCTTCTTTTATGTCTAACGATTGTTTTATTGATTAGGAGATATATTATAACTACATTAGATTTAGTACACTCGCGTAAAGATTTGAAAAAATGTAATATCAACGTAATGTAAACGTCAAAATATCTTTGACAAAAAGATTACGAACACTTCGGAGTCATTTTGTACGACACAATTGTAAGAACTTGACGCACTTTATCTCTTACAAGGCTAATAACAATTTACTTAACACTTTACCTACCACTACGATTGAAAGGTACACACAGAAGGTGTCATAAACGCACATACAGATTAATAATAGCTTGCCGGTTAATAATCGTTGCTACTGACGAAAAGCCAATTGAAATATAGGCTTCCGATAAGTAAACTTTATTAGTATAGACATTATGTAGGTAGACATTATATTTCCGAAATAGAATATCTAATTTATTCATCATGAACATTATTGCTCATTAAGAACTATTGTCATCGGTTAGAATAATAAAAATAAGGTATTTTAGGATGATACATGTAACGAGGATCTTTATTATTTTAATAAATTCCATTGGCACGATGTCTTCGGCGATTCAACTGGTAACTGTGCTGACATAAGACAGGCAGGTATAGAAACACGCCCACGTACGTTTATGCTACTATGTACAATCAATAACATCGCACAGCACTGAAAAGTACTACGCGCGTGTTCGCGCATTTTAATAGGGATTCCAAAGGAAAGATTTCTAAAGAAAGAAAGTTGAATTTATAAAGAAAGGTCAAATAATTAAAGGTCATTGTTACTCGGCGAGATAGAATCAAAGTATATCGATTATCTGAATTACAAAGTCTTTTTGAACAGTATAACTATTCTTTGTATTGTACGAATAGCTAGATTTTCTAGGTCTTTACTATTTCATCACTTAACCTCTATCATTTGTTTCTCACTGTGTGCGTATATCTATATGTATACACACATACATAAAGTATTTGTTCGAATGTATATCTTTTCATCAATCTGAACAAAAAATGATAAAGTGTGTTACAACGTAATCTTTTTCTTGATGTAATGTACTAGGAAATAATCGATATCGATTATAACAAATATTGTATTAAATATGCCACAAATTATACCGTATAATTTGTATAAATTAATATTTATGCCGTAGCAGATTCAATATATATACATAAATAATATGATCGGTTACGATCATAGTGATAAATAAATCGAGATAATAGATCCCATTATTTCGAAACGCAAAACGTGGAGAAGAAATTTAATTATTTAATTTATCCATAGTTTACAACAAGAGGTGCAGTTTTAGAATCTTCGAAGATGACTCTACTCTGTATGATCATAGCACGTATATATAGTTCGTTATCTCGGAATATAGAACGCGTACCACAAAAATTCTACTCGTTGTATTATTATCAGCGAGTTAAAATCAAAACCATAATGCTAACATTTCATGTTTACAGGGAGAAAACGAAATGAAAAAAAATTCATTGACGAAGGTTACCAAGCGAGTAAGCAAACAAGCAAATAAGATTAGAAAAGAAAAAAATTTTTCATTAACTTAGTAGATAAAAGATATAATTCGTTCTCCAACGAATATATATAAAAAAAAAAA
>NC_057687.1:6986891-6996271 GCF_014466175.1 Vespula pensylvanica | reverse complement strand
AAAAAAAAAAAAATCCAGTACGTTAAATAAAAATTTTAAGAGCCTAACTTTCATAAAGATAAATTTATAGAAATATGTAAATTAATTTCATTGGAAAAATTATACATATAATTTTTAAATAAAATTCATCAAAAAATAAAAAAGAAAAATTGATAAAGATAATTACAATTGTTTACTGATTCATCAGAATTATTGTAAATAACGCTTATAATACGATATTTCTAAAATCATGTAGAACACGTGTGTATAATTTAGTATCTGAAGGAGATATAAAGATTTATTAGCAGAACCTATCCAATATGGAAACAGATTCTCAAGAGATGTAAGAAGAGTAGTATATTCCGGGTTAACAGCTAACACAACAGCTTGGAGAATGGTCGAATCACCGACGAGGGTAGATTTTCTTTCTTCGTTTGTCGTTAGCAGCCACTGCTCTCTCTCTCTCTCTCTCTCTCTCTCTCTCTCTCTCTTTCTTTCTCTCTCTCTCTCTCTCTCTTTTCTTTCTATCTTACTTTTTCTTTCTCTTGTTGCAAAAGATTGATCTCGATAAGAAAATGCAAGAAAACAAGATCGTTGCATCAAGTTCGATGGCAGCGTTGAAAAAAAAAGCTACCTGGATGGTTGCGCAATATTTACAAGAAGTTTTCTTTTTCATCTTGCGAAAAGTGATTTCCATTTAACTAAGAAATGGTAAAAGGGTAGACAGGAAGAACATATCGAAGGATCGAGAAGACTTTTAGGATAATAACAGGAACATCTTTTTCTTTTCCTCCCTATCGATTAATAAATATAAAAAAGAAAGGTACAGATTTGCAAGCACCTTAAAAAGAGAAAGATGAAGGATCAAAGAGATTGTTAGGATAATAACAGGTATATACGTATGTATCAATCTTTCTCTTTTCCTCTCTATCGATTAAAAAAATTACACATTTGTACAATATTTATTGTAAAGAGAAGAAAAGAGAGAGATAGAAAAAAGAAAGAAAGAAAGAATAAAAAAGGAATAAAGGATGACAAATTTCATCATAATATCGCAAGAGAGTTTTAAAGCATCAGAGATAGAGAGACCCATTTGAAGGTTTAGTCGTCAGAACGAGAAACGACGAGTACTACAGCATACGGAGAGAACTCGTTCAAGAAACGATGATGATGATGATGATGATAATAATAGAATGGAGAAATACAAGGGGACCCTGCAGATTCGATGTAGAAGAAGACTGGTGTCAGGATTCCTTTGTCATCCCTTTGAGACTCGAACAGAAGACGATGATGACCGATCGGTCTTTCTCTCTCTTTCTCCCAATGCGTTGTCGATGAGGGTTAGAATCTCGTCTGAGAGGTTCCGACGAAACACGTTCGAAACGTTACCGTTGTAGAACACTGTCTCTCACTCTCTCGTTCGAAGGACACACGAAGGATATTGTATTTTGTCCCTCTTTCTCTCACTCACTCTTTCTCCCTCCCTTCTTAATACAGAAATAGTAAGAGAGTGAGAGGATACAAAAGGAAAGATTCTTTCTTCGTGTTATCATTAACGTATTAAAAATTCCTTTGAACAAATAAAAAAAAAAAAAAAGAAATAAATAAGCAAAGAATTCATATGATATATTTTTACTCGATTGATACTCATATTCAATGGAGACAAAATACACGTTGACTCGTCGAAATCACCTTTGTGAAGAGAATGTTTAGTAGCGATGGTTCTGCATAGATTTTCACAGTCGTTGAATCTGCTCTCCCCTCTCCTTTCTTTATCTATAGCTCTATTTCCCTTTCTCCTATTCTTCTTGTTTTCCTTTCTCTCTCTCTCTCTCTCTCTCTCTCTCTCTCTCTCTCTCTTCCTCTCTCTGCATTTCGTAATATTTAATTGCTGATAGTACTCCATCATCAAACGTGGACATTTTTTATAATTTATTCTCCAAAATATATTTTTTTTCGAAAATATGTGACCTAGTAACCGCGTGAACGAATAAAAAAGGATCGTTCTACTGCATGTGTACAGAGAGAGACAAATGTAACATCACACACATATGTTTAGATATATATTTCTTGACGCAGCACATATATATATATATATATATATATATATATATATGCACACGTTGTACGCACGCGTGCGAGCACAGTAAAATGTATGCATGCGATTTACGTAAACACGTATATGCACATATATGTATGCACACGTAAGGACGTATTAAGCCATTTTGCGCATGCGCGTGCGCAAGTAGCTACGATCAATCGTCCATGACGAATAAGGAAATATTGATGAGGAGAGTAAGGATATTTATCATATTTTTTTGCTCTTTTCCTTTTCTCTCTCATTCATTAGATACTTAAAAAAAAAAAAAAAGGAAGAAGTAATTTGTGACTAAAAAAACTCGTGTGCGGGGAGAACGTTGCAACAAAAAATACTGTAGTTCAACG
This sequence comes from Vespula pensylvanica, assembly GCF_014466175.1. Lineage (NCBI taxonomy): Eukaryota > Metazoa > Arthropoda > Insecta > Hymenoptera > Vespidae > Vespula > Vespula pensylvanica. The sequence continues at coordinate 6,993,847 of NC_057687.1, read as the reverse complement.
ACGAATTAACGAAGTTTTGCGACAGATCGATAAAGTTCGATTGTCGAAAGCTTGATTATAATTGATATCGCGTTTTTATTATACATTCAATTGGAATAAGAAAAGGACAAAGCAAATATAGATTTAATGAAATGGCTTATCACGATAAACTATCTTTCTTTCTCTCTCTCACACACTCTCACTTTCACTCTCACTTTCACTCTCTCTCTCTCTCTCTCTCTCTCTCTTGATCATCTGAAACATAAAAAGATACGAACGTACGTCGCGACAAAATTGAATATTTCTTTTTATTTGTTTTGCTATATATTTATGTCGACGATTAAATAAAGATGTCTATTCATATCCGAGAATAAAATATGTAAATATAGCAGCATATTTGTTATTCCTTCTATCTTACAACAAGAACTTTGAACACACTAAATATTAATTGTATAGTATTCCAATAAATATGGACATTGCGTCATTTGGTTTCTGTTCAACAAAACGACGAAGATTATCTTCATCGTTGATTAGAAGCATTTGTCGTGAATCATGAGTGTAAGTATTGTTGCATGACCAAAGCTTTGTGGTCAGATCCAGCAAGATAATGCTCCCACGTATAACTTATTCGTCATTCCTCGGTTTAAAAAAAAAAAAGAAAAAAGAAAGAAAAAAAAAAGAAAGAAAAAGAAATAATAGTCAACATTCACGTAATCAATATCACGATTAATAGCAAATTATAGCAAAAGATGTATTCGTTGAGTTCGGGGACTGAAGTAGGTAACGATCGTTCGATATATAGAACATCGTATATATAACGTGTTACCTTTACCTAAATTATTCAATCCAATTCATTTCCAAAACACAAATGTGTGGATACGTGTATATAATCAGAATTTCTTGTTGATTAAACACAAAAGAACAACAATAATAACAATAACAAGAACAAGCAGTGCAAATATGTAGATATTCAGATAACTCTAAGTCGAGATAATAATCTGTTGTTTCGTATTTCGATGTAAAATTAATTAGACAACGAGAGAAAGGAAAGACAAAACGTCGATAAAACGTCAGATCCATTTATAGTACGTATATAAGATATGTATATCTTAATCGATTAAAAATGCACTCGTACAAGATGACTCCCAGCTTGCAAGGACCTCCCGTCGAAAAACCAAACTTCGCAGCAGGCTAAGGACTGGCAAGATTAAGTTGCAGCAGACTCTCTCTCTTTCTCTCCACTCTCGTTTTCCCTTTTTTTCACTCGTCTTTCGAATAATATCATTGAATATCGTGTCACGTTAAATATTACCATCATTTTCATAAATGTTGATTCGATAATGATCGACCGCAGAAACGAATCTGATCAAAATTCATGCATTCGATTTTATCCTGGCCTTAATTCAGTCTCTTTAGAATTTTATATTATATATATAAGTAAAATGTCTTTCTGAAATATGGCGCCATTTTAACGGAATAACGAAAAGAAATTGATAATAATACATTTATAACTATATTTTCAAGAATAAAATGCAAAATAATCTGCACATCGAAAGTTTCTATGATTTGGAGCTCGATATGCTTTCCTTTTTCAATAAAGTAGAAATTTTGTCAAGAAACGAATATCCTGTGTGTGCTTATCGTACACCCACAAATATACATGCTTTTATGTAGTAGATTTTATATATCAATGGATCTTGTGGTTATAATATAAGTAAAAAAGCAAATTCAAATGAAATTCAAGGTGATCTGTGATATAGAATATAGAATATAGAATATAGAATATAGAATATAGAATAAAAGGAACGCGTACAAAGAACTTATAAATTACATACTCAAATTAGGTAACCAACTTTGATCGAAGTTTCATTTCATTTATAATACATTTTTTACATAATGGATGTCATTAAAATAAAAAATTCCATATTTGTTATTTTATATTGTTTTAATTACCATATTATGGTAAACATATTTTAATTGTCAACTTACCTGTATTTATTTTACATATATTTTTTTGTTATATTGTATATTTTGACCTATGATCTATGAAGTTTATATTTATATAGACATTGTTCAGACTTTGATCAAAGTTTAATAGTTTAAAAAAAAGTCAATGATATAGATGGTGTAAAATTGAAATATTAGTTAACATAATACGACACTATATGAATATTTGATATATATTTATATATCAAATATCTTTAACTGTATATCTTAAATTTGAAAATATCTTAAATAGAAAATAATATAGTAATATATCTTAAGAAGTTTAGATCAACAAGTATGTAAGCACTTGTTTTCAAGAAGAAAAAGATCTATGCATTTAACAATCATGTTTAATGTAAAAGGTTTGTTTATTTAAATAATATCAATCAAATTATTGCGTAGCACATAATTTGATTGAATTTTGACGTAAAATAAATGATACTGTTAAACATAAACTTCTAAATAAAAATATTTTCTTGTTTAAATACTGAAGTATTTTTTTTGTTAATAAGTATTTTAACTTCTTTCATAAAGGATATATTAATTATTATATATGTATTGATGAATATTCTTACTCCTCCTATTACTTTAACTGATGTTACTTACCAATTCTTTCAAGTTTTAAAACATAACTATATCCTTTTAAGACTGCGCACATGTGTGCATGTATACATGTAAATATATATTTAAAATATATATACATATACTATAAAATATATATATAAATGTATGTGTATATATATATATATATTCAGGGGATGAGCAGACACTTAAGCAAATGAATATGTTCTTAGAACTCTCAAGAACATTGGAGGAACAATGGTCCTCTAGTAAAATCACAACACTTCCCTCCAGAATTATGAACTAATTTTATTACATTACTTTGAAGTATTACCTTCGACTTCAGAAACTTCAGAAACTTCTTCTTTCTTCACTCACAGCTAAAAGGTACGACGAAAGATAAGAAGTCGATGAGAACAAAGATGACCGAGCAGGAAAGGGCCCATCGACGAAGGACAATGAAATGGAGAAGCAGAAAAGGAGTAGTTAACTGCACCAAGTCATTGTACAAATGTCCACTGATGACGAATCTGTTCTTGACACCTAACACACACTGAGCTGCCTAAGATCCTGCAACACACACCATTTTTTCCACACTGTACCTAAACCGCACAGGGCAATCAGAAATTGTAACTACCATTGTCTCCTTCCTTTCATTGTACAAGTATATGCTACTTATACTTATATTTCATTCTTAATCATAAAAAAAAACAAAATAAAATCATATTTAGAAAAAAATAAAAAGTAAAAATTTTAGAAGTTACTGGTGTGTATTATGTCTTCAATATATGAATATTATTTATATAGATTAATAAAAGTTTTTAAAAGATTTACTTATTAAATCTTTTATGAAAAACTATCTTCCAAAACATAAACTAGCGTTTAATATCTTAGATATATAGCCCATATATTCACATACATATATATATATATATATGTATATATATATATATATAATCTTATAAAAAAAGGATATTAACAAGCAATTACATTTAACGCAAAAACAATCTATATTTGAAATAAACTGTTATCATTGAAAGAACATTATCTTGTCCTAGATCTTTGATATATAAATTTCTATGCAATTATATTGTTCTGATAAAAATAGAAACAAAAACTATCATCATCACGATCATTGTTTTAATACGTATAGATTCAATAATATAAATTAAAAATACCTCAAAAAATACCTGAATAGAGAGAGTATACAACATACAACACGAACAATATACAACATGAACTTCGTAATGCGTAAATTTATATATATATATATATATATATATAGACACACACACACATATATATATATACATATATACACCACACATAATATGACCTAGTAAAATTGGAATCGATAACTAATTGCACGAAGTACAATATTTCTGTCTTAAAATTCTAGAAAACCTTGCAATTATATTACAGGATCGAAAAACAATGAGAAAATATCGATCTTTCTAAAGAAATGCTCCATCGTAGTTGCACGTACGCCATTATCGAGAGTGAAAAAAACCGATGGAAGAAATGTAGAGAAGAACATTATGATAATTAAACTCACCAAACTTACTATGCGAGAAACGATGACTGTTATGAGAAGATAGTCGAATTTAGATGCCGTAAAGAAATAATAACACGAGAGAATTGATTTCCGTCTTCAAATAAACGGCTAACGCTTTCTCGTCAGCGTCCCATGGAATGACCGCGGCGGTCCGTGTAAGTAGTTATGAAGACCCCTTATGCTACGTAGTCAGATCAGCTTTACTCTGTTACACTTCCGTTATTTAGACTAACCAATGAGATACAAGTATAAGAAGAAAGACTATTTTGATTCGTGTTATCCGATAAGTTGATGATTGATCAACTGGATAAACATCGATATATCGAACTTCGAATATCAAGTAAACAATTAGAAATTACTATTTTATTAACTAATTTATTAACAATTTCAATGATAATATATATTTTTGTTCATTAATAAAATGTAAATTTATAATTATCAACTTTTTGCAGATTGGACAAAATATAATTCGACCATCGATTGTGTCGCTGCGTTGTCAAATATCTTTGGCGAGGAATATGACAACATTGCTCTTGCATTGTGGCTTAATAGATTCAATTCCTGTTGGCTTACAATATATAATATGAATTTCAAGAGCAGTCAGGAAACAATGACACATGCGCCTGTCGTATTGATGTTTTTTTAAAGTTTCCTTCAGTTGAACCATTTCTTAAAAATGATGCAAATAAATTACCCTACTAGTATCGATGTACAAGCTATACTTTTCGTACAGTACTATTATATTGCGAGTGGGAGAATTATTGATAAAGTTAGACAAAAGAATTTACTTAGTCTATGTACGCAAGGTTACGCGCGTCAGTTAAATATAAAATTGCAAAATATAAAACACGTTGCAGTAGCATACAACATATAAATAAAATTATAGGCTGGACTCATTTATAAATGTTTTTCTATAATCAATATATATAACAACTGTCGAACAAAAGATAAAATAATGGAGTGGGTGAACCACCCAGATGCGAACCGAGTTCATTTTATCCTGTCCTATTCTCTGTATTGTAAATTAGAGCTTCCATTTGCAATATTTATTAAAATAACACTTTTCTAAAAAAAACTACCTATTCTCTTTTCTATACTTCTATTTGATAATGTTAAATATCGTAAAAAGTAAAGACTGAAAAAATGAAAAAAATGTTTCAAACAAAAGTTGAAATAAAGTTGATTTTGAAATAACTTCGAAAACTTCAATGATTCAGAAATAAATAATCCTATTATGTTCGCTCCCGAAAATCGAATAACTCGTTTCAAATTTTGTTTTCAAAATATTTGGGTATTCCATTTAAAAATCTTATCCTATACATTATATGTATATATATATTTATGTACATATATGTACAATATTACCATTTGCCATTATACAAAATACATGAAAAATGTATGAAGATCTATACTAATTAAACATATCAATTACTCGTTAATCCATAGTTTCATTTAATGTTAACTATATATTCGTGGGTTAACTTTCGTCGTATAAAGGAGTACCATCTCCACTAAGAGACATACTTCGCGGACTAGAATTAGTAAATGGTGTGCCTCGTGGCGATTTATAGGATGGCGTGCGATTAGACGGAGTTCTATTTCTTGGAGTTGTTCTTCCAGCGGAATCTTCATAATTTCGTGGTGTTTTTCTGGATTCTTCATATCTCGGAGTGCTACCACTGTTAAAATAACAAAATTTTCATGAGATTTTAAAAAAAGAATTTTTTTATAATTAAATTTTATAAGATCATAAATAGCATTGTCTTACGATCCTCGTGGAGTGGATTGTTTTAAACGAGCCCATGCTTCTGCTGCTTTACTCCAATCCATGGCATCCCCAGATGAAGGTGTAGACATAGATGGAGTAGGTCTGTGAGATCGTATTGATCTCTGAGTTACAGTTGGTATTGATGATGATACTGGATGTAAAAATGGGCCTTGATGATGGTTTGGTGTCTGTTGTGCGTGGTGTGGAGTATGATGAGGTGTTTGGTACGGTGTCATAAATGGAGTTTGTCCGGAAGGAGTATAAGGTGTGTTTGGATATGTATGCATTCCACCATAAGCTGTGGTACTTGCTGCACCTGGAGTATGTGGTGGGTAATGATGTGGTGTCTGATTTGCTACTTGCGAGAGGGAATGTAACATATGATGTGGTAAATTTTGTGCCACTCTTTGTATTGCATCTTGATTCATTCCTAAAGCATAATATATAATAATAAAATGTATATTCTTATACAAATAATAATAATGATTAGTGAATAACAAAGTACCCGTGACTGTACCAGGTGTAGCATGATACGGTGTCCTGGAAGTCAAAGCACCATGTGGAGTACCTGGTGTAGATTGGCCAGGTATAGGATCTCGAAAATGTTCTTTGAACCAACGGAATAAATCATTTACTCTACTAAATATTTGTCCTCTAAATTTAAAGCCGTCTGGTGAAACGCTAACGTATTCATGACGGCATCGAATTCTGGGTAAATATGAAAGGAGGAATTTTCCTGGATAATTCTGAAACATAACAGATAAAGCTAGTAAAACGTTTGATTTATAAGAAAAGAGATATAACGCTTTTCGTATTAATCATACCTTAGCTGCAGATATAATGTATGGAATTCCACCTGGATTTTGTTTCTTTTGTTCTTTTAATATATCTTCGGCTTTATCTTTTACACCTTCCACGTTTACTTTGTAATATTTAAAATCTAATAATTCCGAAGCATATGCAGCCATTGGATTGACATGTCTGGCAATTATTTCATCTAAATCTTCAAATTCTTCGTTGCCTATCCATAAACTATGTCCCAAGGAAAATGCATTTTCTTTGCCTTCTTCTCTTACATCAATGTGTTGATAAATATTATCTGTTACT